>NW_015159715.1:1520620-1523916 GCF_001447785.1 Gekko japonicus
CCTGTGCTGAGGACACTGCACTGGCTGTCAATAGCGTACCGAATCCGTTTCAAGGTGCTGGTTCTTACCTTTAAAGCCCTATATGGCCAGGGTCCGACATACCTACAGGACTGTCTTTCCCCGTATATACCCCAGAGAGCACTATGGTCTGGGTCTCAAAATCGGCTGACCCTCCCTGGCCTGAGGGAGGCCAAGCTAGCTATTACCAGGGCTGGAGCCTTTTCAGTGGCAGCCCCTACCTGTTCTGCAGGGCCTGCAAGACGGAGCTCTTCCGCCAGGCATTTAATTAGGGGCCGTTGCTGCAGAGCTCTGGTCTGTGGTTTTAACATCCAACTGATTATGAGCAGAAACATCGTGGAACATCTGGGCAGTGGAAATTTACTCTGACAATATACCATCTTGGTTCATTTTTAACTGCCGCCAGCACTTTGTATTCATATTGTTTTTATTTGTGTGGTTAAATATTTGTGTAATTTTAAGGTATTTATGTTTTTATGGAAGCCACCCTGAGCCTGCTTTGCGGGGAGGGCAGGGTATAAATTTGATAATAAATAAAATAAATAAGTTCAGTCATTCAGAACACTGGTCCCAGACACTGTCAGTGTCTATCTGTATATCTCATTCTGATTCTTCATTTAAAAAACAGGGCCAAAAGTATAACCTCTGTACTGATATAACGTATTATAGCCCAGTCTATAAAGTCTAGATGAACTCATTTGATTTGTTCAGGTTAAATTAAGTACTCCTCTCTCACAAATCCTTCCTGCAAAAGAACCTTGAACTGCCTTTTCATTTTCCAAACAGAGAGAGTTCAGACCAGCCTTATTGCTATGGGCATCCTGCCCCACTTGCTCCCGCTCCTTGATTTGGACAATATGGAGGTTCAACAGAATGCCATTGTTCTCCTCCGAATGCTGTCCCAGCACCCAGCCAACCAGGTACCACCAGTTTCTTAAGACCATTACCCCTGTAAGCTTTAGACAACTGTGCATTGTGATAATGTTCAGAGGCTGTGTGTGTGTGTGTGTGTGTGTGTGTGTGTGTGTGTGAGAGAGAGAGAGAGAGAGAGAGAGAGAGAGAGAGAGAGAGAGAGAGAGAGAGGGGTGCTCCAGATACCAAAGTGATTGAACATTTGCTTCTGGGGTCCAAAGAACAGCAAAGGTCACAGCACCCAACAGTTTCAATATACTTATTTTACACACAGCACCCAAAAAACACTGAGCTAGAATTCTGGAAAGTATACCTCTGAGTGCTTGGTGCTGGCAGCAAACCGTAGGGAGAGCTGTTCCCTTCATATAATGCTTATGATCTTCTTAGAGGAAACATACTGCTGGTCTCACCACCAGGACAGTTCTCATGTAATAGACCAAATTCACATTGGTAGCCTACACGTGTTTTCTTGTTTGAGACCCGAGTTGCCGCATGATGAAGTGAGCTCCCGTCTCTAGTTCCAGCTCCTGCCAACCTAGCAGTTCGAAAGCAAGAAATTGCAAGTAGATAAATAGGGACCACTTCGGTGGGAAGGTAACAGCGTTCTGTTCGCCTTGGTGTTTAGTCATGCCGGCCACATGACCACGGAAACGTCTTCGGACAGCGCTGGCTCTTCGGCTTTGAAACGGAGATGAGCACCGCAACCCTAGAGTCGGACTCGACTGGCTTTCGGGCAATGGAACCTTTACATTTACCTTTTTAAATGTGGATAGGCCTAGCTTTCCTTAATGTATAGAACCTATAGATGAATATGTGAAAATACATGAAAACATGATAACAAAGTTACGAAAGCTGGCATGGTATAGTTGTCAGAGTATTGTCCTAGGAATGGAGAGCTCTGGATTCAAATACCCACTTTGTCAGAAAACTAATTTGAAGAAGAAGAGATCGGATTTATACCCTGCCCATCACTCGGAGTCTCAGAGCAGCTTACAATCGCCTTCCCTTCCTCTCCCTGCAACAGACACCCTGTGAGGTAGGTGGGCTGAGAGCTCTTTGAGAACTGCTTGTGAGAGAACAGCTCTCAGAGAACTGTGACTTGCCCAAAGTCACCCAGCAGCTGCATGTGGTGGAGTGGGGAATCACACCTGGTTCTCCAGATTAGAGTCTGTTGCTCTTAACCACTACACCAGACTTGGTGACCCTCACTCTAACCTACCCCACAGGGTTATTGTGAGAATAAAATGGAGGTAGGAAGAGTTCTATCTACCAAATAAATAAATAAATCGTTTATGCCATCTAACCTCCTTAGGGGGAGGATGGAATAGAAATTATATTAAAAAATGACTAAAACAACCTAAAATGCATGGTCTTTTCCATGAGATTATGTATACTTTGAGTTACATTCTTTCAAAAAGTTTATTAGAGATTAACAGGATTCCCTCAAATTCCGCCCCCCCCAGCAAAGGAGTTCGCATCCTGAGCAGAATATAATTGCTGTAATCTTAAAATGGGCAATGGACAGCGCAAGACCCTGTGCAGCTCCAGGTTGTTGCTGAGTGGGGCTTCCTGTGTTAAGGAGCTGCCACTCATGTACACAGCTTAGAGCATGGGAGTCAAAGATCTGGCCCGCAGTCCAGATCCGGCCCGGCGCAGGGCTGCAATCCAGCCCAAGATCAGCTGACTCTGTGCTGCTTCCTGGTTTCTGTTTATAACGTGGCAGCTCCTATTTCCTGCTTCAGAGGAGAGACAGAAAGCCTTCCCTCCATTGGCTTGAAAGCCCTGTGGAGTTGCCATAAGTCAGAAGCAACCTGATGGCCCTTTCCACCACCAGACCTTAAGCCTCACCCAGAAAGAAGATTACCTTACTGTATAGTGCTCCTAGGGCACTACAGCACCATTCCAGAAGTGTCCCTGCCTCACAAAACCTCTGTGTTCAGCCCTTCCCGTTCTCACAGAGAGAGCTGTCTTGAAGAATCTATAGGACTGCACCATAACTTGGCAATAGCTGAATCCTTTACTGCAATTTAATTTCATGGAGTATTGACCAATTGAGCTAAGACTTGGTTGGTGTGCGTTCAAAAGCTAATTACTGGATTTAATGCAAGCAGCCTTGCAATTCCCACAGGGGACTGTTGGCCTAGGATTTGTACTGAACTTCCCTTTTGCACATTACAGTTACAAGTCAGCAATATTGCAGCTCTTGCAGTACATTTGTATGGTTAGAGGGTGGAGAAGGGAACTCACCTTTACATGGAACATCTCCTCTAACGGAAGGGAATGCTTCAAAAGCAGAGGGGGCTGTGGGCAACTCCTCTTAATTTCAACAGAATTTATGCAGGAAACATTCCCAAAGCACATCGTAG
>NW_015159715.1:1524064-1525055 GCF_001447785.1 Gekko japonicus
GGGCACTACAGCACCATTCCAGAAGTGTCCCTGCCTCACAAAACCTCTGTGTTCAGCCCTTCCCGTTCTCACAGAGAGAGCTGTCTTGAAGAATCTATAGGACTGCACCATAACTTGGCAATAGCTGAATCCTTTACTGCAATTTAATTTCATGGAGTATTGACCAATTGAGCTAAGACTTGGTTGGTGTGCGTTCAAAAGCTAATTACTGGATTTAATGCAAGCAGCCTTGCAATTCCCACAGGGGACTGTTGGCCTAGGATTTGTACTGAACTTCCCTTTTGCACATTACAGTTACAAGTCAGCAATATTGCAGCTCTTGCAGTACATTTGTATGGTTAGAGGGTGAAGAAGGGAACTCACCTTTACATGGAACATCTCCTCTAACGGAAGGGAATGCTTCAAAAGCAGAGGGGGCTGTGGGCAACTCCTCTTAATTTCAACAGAATTTATGCAGGAAACATTCCCAAAGCACATCGTAGCTGGAAGAAATATTACCTCCTCTCTCACATACATGATAGTATGACTTTGACAAAAGACGCTGCACAAAATATAATGACCGTTCAGCTCCCAACCAGTTTAGTCTACACATAACACTGTTTCTGCGTAGTCTTTCAGTAGCATTTTGCCTACAAAACAATGTTTTCATCAGCTGTCATTTTGACATACTTGTGCTGGTGTCTAGGTTAAGATTTTTTTATGGCAACTTGCTTCTGAGGCCTGTCATGAGTAGTTCCTCATTTAAATTTTCTTCAAAAAGCCCTTGCGGTGGGTATAATATCCTTTTAGAAGTTTAGATATTCCAGCTTGGCTGAGGCTAACCAGCAAGTGTATAGGTGAGCTAGGGACTGGAAAGCTTTTTTGGGTTGAACTTCTATGCTGATTGTTCTATGCAGTAATAAAACTGGTCTCAGCAGGCACAGAGTTGTAGGTAGCTTTTCCTGGGAAAGGAAAGGCCCTTTCTGCACTCTCCTTTTAATCCATGTTCACC
>NW_015159715.1:1525087-1560723 GCF_001447785.1 Gekko japonicus
GCACTAAAATCGTTCACTCTTCTTTTTATTCTGGGTGTTACCCAATTCTGCGTTACATCACCTCCCTTCATTGGTTAGCCCGTTTTCAGCCTGCTGTTGCCCCAGGTTATTTGGATGCTGTTTTGCCCTGAACTTAAATTGCCTCACCTGGAACACTGAGAAGATCTGGAGTGGCAGGCAAATGTGGAAAGGACCAAAGACTTGGGGAGATGCTCTGGCTGATTCAAAACCCTGGCAGATAATCACAGGTCCAGAGTCACCATTTGGAGAGAACCAAAATACAAGGACCGATTTCCCACAAGCCACTGCTCTGCCCTCACGCTCCCCCCCCCGATTACATTAGTCAATTTCCCACTACTTGCTGTGTGGCCGCATTTTGCCCCGCAGCATTCCCCATCGCCAGCTGCCCTCCAGCTGTCACCAAGAACATATTATACAGCCTGGAGAGGGCATAGCAAAGAGGCTAGAATGTTGGGGGGAAATGGAGAGAGAAAGGGGAATATGGAGCTCCTACAAAGAAGCTGACCCTCCAGCATCTGTAATGGAGAGTGATGTCTGGTGGGTTAGGGCAAGAGTAAAAGACCAACTTCTTGGTATTTGTATCTGTCTTGGCCAATCCAGATGTCTCTACTTTCTATTAAATCAGCTGTTCTGTATTGCATGTATGGTCAGAGGGCTCTAAATCATGGCCATAGCCTGGCTGAGTCCTTGGGATCCATAGTTCAAGGCCCTATACAAGGTCCTTCATCCCCTGCCATAAAAATTCAATGGAAATAAGTGTGTTTTATGAGTCTTGTTTCCCAATAATCCCTTCCCTATCTCTTTACTCATAGTTGCCCTATATCTCTTATTGTATTGCAAGGTCTTTTTGGGGCAAAGAAATGGTGGGGATAAGCTTCGACAATTATAAATGCATCCAATTATAATCTGTTATGTTGACATTTTCTTATTCTGAAAGTGAGTATTTATCTTCTTTTTTTTACTGTGCTGAATGCTGCAGACATTACAGCAGTGAAGGAAGTGAGCTGGGACAGAGAGAAACTGAACAATTAGCACTCCATCAGACTTTTCATACCTTCTGTTGGGCTAGCCTGGTTTATTCAGACAAGCAGCTGATCTTCTGTTGCCCTCCTGTACTTTAGTCTGTTTTTTCAGTCCTTTTCAAAGCTTCTCATTCTGACCTGACCTGAATTCCAGTGAAGCAGAGAGGGTGTTCTCCATGGGAACAGCTGCAGAAAAACAAACTTTTGCGGGGCAAAGCTAACATTTCCCACCACAATGGACTATTGCTTCAGTGTTGCTAATGCCCCTCCGTGTTTTCAGTGAGGCAGAAATCATCTGCTCTTTGGTTACTGATCAACTTTATAGTGTCACCATCCCTTAACAACAACTATTCCATAATTCACACAGACCAGTGAGAAGGATATGACTTACTGCAAAAATACAGCTCTGGGCCAGTAAAGTTGAGGCATCTGCCCTGGAGGGTATTTTTTAAAAATTATAGTGATGTAGTGGTATAGTGAATTCCACTGAAGACTGTTTGAAAGGTTCAACTAGTTCAAAGTTCAGCAGCGAGATTGTTATTTGGCATAAATTTCAGAGCACCTATTTCTCCTGTGCTAAAGGACTTACAGTGGCTAGAGATTCATTTCCAGTTTCAGTTGAAAGTGCTGGTTATGACCTTTAAAACCCAACAAAGTCTGGGACGAGGGTGATTGAAGCAGGTATATATAAGACCAGGTTCTTTCTGTGGTGGCGCCTTGTTTATGGAGTGCAATACCACCCCATAGATATTCAGCTGCTATGTTTCTAGGGGCCAGCTAAAGACTGTTGATGAAGTGTTTTTAAAAGGGAAGTTAGTTTCTAGCGGCCAGCTAAAGACTGTTTGTTGATGAAGTGTTTTTAAAAGGGAAGTTTAATTTTTTGCTAGTATCTTTAAGCCCTGAGTCGACGGCCCAGGCTAGCTTGTCAAATCTCAGAAGCTAAGAAGTTAGTACTTGGTTGGGACGCAGGGCTCTTTTTGTAGAAAAAGCCCAGCAGGAACTCATTAGCATAATAGGCCACACCTAACAGCAAAATCCATTAGCATATTAGGCCACACCCTGACAGCACCGCTCATTAGCACATTAGGCCAGACCGCCATGTTACCAGAAGTGTGGTCATTCAGCCACACTCACCTTTCCCTTCTTATTTTGTTTACCTTGTTGTCAAAACCCAGGGCTTTTTTTGGAGCAGGAACTCCTTTGCATGTTAGGCCACACACCCCTAATGTAGCCAATCCTAATGAGTTTCTGCTGTTGGGTGTGGCCTATTATGCTAATGAGTTCCTGCTGGGCGTGGCCAACTTGGGAGCCAGCCGGAACTCCATTCCTGTGCGTTCCTGCCCAAAAAGAGCCCTGGTTGGGAGACCATCAAGGAAGTCCAGGGTTGCTACTCAGAGGCAGGCAATGGCAAACTACCTCTGAACGTCTCTTCCCTTGAAAACTCTTATGGGGTTGCCATATGTTGGTTGGGACTTGAAGGTACTTTCCATTTTGATGTTTAAATTGTTTACAAGTTGGTAAGCCATCTTGAGTGCCTTTATTGGAGCCAGATGGAAGATAAATAAATGGAACAAGGTCATCAATAGAGATTGTGTGTGGAAAGTTTGTGGTAGGATATGAAAATGGAAACCTGAATGGGCCAGTGGATGCACATGAACACCTCACCACATGCTTATGTGACTCAAAGACAGCAACTCTGTCTTTTTCCATGGCTGCCTCAGTTAAATTTGCCATGAGAATAGGTCGTAGTTCAATTAAGATGTATTCCCAAGGATGGAGAAACCTTAAAGATAAGGACAGTGCGTGGGAGTAAAGCAGAAAAGCAGTGTGGGATTTAAATGGAAACCTGTACCGATCTTTAGATGCCGTACTCATTAGAGCCACAGTTTTCAAGGGAATAACATTAGGAATAAATCCTCTTGTGTTCCCATAGCCTTGTTTTGACTTAGCTCCTGGCACAGAAGGAAGAAAGAGCATACATGAGCTGAGTTCTCTGCAAGTCTCTGGCAAAAGTATCATAGATCAATAGCCTGATTCACCGGTGTCGTCTTTTCTGTGTGTCAGCCAGGCCATTCACATTGGTCTACCCATCCCTGCCTTCTAATTCATGCTACTGCTTCATATACTGAGCAACATTTGGGCACAAACACTAACCCAGCTGCTGTATTTAAGGAAGGCAAGCTTATTCCATCCCTGCTGGTTTCTTAGTAGCAAGATCAGTGGAGCCCATTTCTGGCTCTCAAAACTCTTCCCTCTCCAGCATGAATCCTTCCCTTCTAACCTTTAGCACTGTTCAGCATTACATATACAAATGTGTGCTGCCCCAGTCAGCGTTCTCTGTAGTTTAGTAAAACTGTGCTGTATCTTTAAGACTCATTGCTCCTGGGAATTGTAGTTTGAAGTTAGAGGTCCCAGACGCTTACCTCTGACTGGCTCATTAAGGGCAATTTCCTGACTTTATGGCTCTTTTCCGCTTTCTTTCTTCATATACTGAGCAACATTTGAGCACAAACACTAACCTAGCTGCTGTATTTAAGGAAGGCAAGTTTGTTCCATCCCTGCTGATTTCTTAGTAGCAAGATCAGTGGAGCCCATTTCTGGCTCTCAAAACTCTTCCCTCTCCAGCATGAATCCTTCCCTTCTAACCTTTAGCACTGTTCAGCATTACATATACAAATGCATCATTAAGTAAGAATTCCTCTTTAATACAGTGACTTCAGATCCTATGTCAAGGGGAAACTTTGGTTAATTTTGATCATAAATTAACATTGGTGCTCTTGTAATGTTGTTGTTATTCAGTTGCACAGTCGAGTCCGACTCTTCACGACTCCATGGACCACATCACGCCAGGCCCTCCTGTCTTCCATCGTGCTCCGGAGTTTAATTTCATGTTAGTTGCCTCGATAACACTGTCTAACCATCTCATCCTTTTCCGTCCCCTTCTTCTGTTACCTTCAGTCTTTCCCAGCATCAGGGTCTTCTCCAGTGAGTGCTCCCTTCTCATTTGGTGGCCAAAGTATTTGAGCTTCAGCGTCAGTATCTGGCCTTCCAGGGAACAGTCAGGGTTTCGTTCTTTTAGGATTGACTGATTTCATCTGCTTGTAATGTTACCCCAGAGTTAAGGATAAGGTAGGGGAGAACCAGTAGCAGAGAGGAGAGGGACTGGGGAAAAGAAGCATGCCATCTTCCTACCTGTGGTCTTATTGTTTTAACATTTAATAGATCTGTACTGACTGTGTCATTACATAACAAGCTCATTTGCAGCACTGGGGCTGGTCCCATCCACAGTGGCACCACATCACTTCGCACCTTTATTTTCAGAGACTAAC
Source organism: Gekko japonicus (assembly GCF_001447785.1). Lineage (NCBI taxonomy): Eukaryota > Metazoa > Chordata > Lepidosauria > Squamata > Gekkonidae > Gekko > Gekko japonicus. Next base: position 1,529,460 of record NW_015159715.1, read on the forward strand.
TTGGCTGTATTGCATTTTGCAGGATGCACTAGTGTGTTATGAAGTGCTGCAGTGTGTGGGAAAGCTGCTGTTTACCAGGAAAACCGATCCAGTGATTATTGGTCATGCTGCCTGTTTTATCAAAAATCTAAGCTATTCCAAAAGCATAAGGGTGAGAGCCAAGTTTTTCTTTCAGGATCACTAATAGTTCTGAATATCTTGGGCCTTTGTACATCCAGTTAAGTGTTGTGCACAGAAGACAGTATTAAAGAACCTTGCTGCTAAGAAAATCCATTATATTTTGTACACCTGAGATTTTTATAACCTTCACTTTGGATTTCTTTATCAATATGTCCTTTTTCTCTAGCTAACTGAATGCATTTTAGTCCATAAACCAAGAAGGCACTTACCTTTCCACTGCAAGAAAAACTGATGCATTTGGCTGAGGTCCACCCTCATGTGTGAGCAGGATGGGGCAAATTTTTATTTTGCTTTATGGGTGTCACTCCAGAAGGCCTCCTTCGGTACTGGATGGGGACTCTGCATTTCTCATCCACATAATTCCAAACTATTACTGGTCAGGGAGCTGACATTTGAGTAAGCCTAACAAGACTTTATGTGGAAGTAGAACTATTATTTGAATGACTGCTTCTGCTTATGTAGACTCTATAGCTTCCCTCGTTGGTGCCTTCTGTTTTGGAGGCATGCCTCTCCTCTGGTGGCTCAAGGGGCCTTTCTTTCATAGCTCTCAACCTAGAGAACAGCCTCCCAGAAAAATATGAATACTCTGTTAAAAATTTTGTAAGTTGGGTAGGTAAGCAAGCTTTAGCCTGAATCCCTGACTCCTCTTCTGTTTCTGTTGATGTGCCAATGAAAGTTTTTCTTCTTTTAGAGTTTAATTAATGTTTGCTGAGTTTTAGGGTCCTTGATGAGTATTGGCATTGGATGTTTTTATGAGAAGTGGGTCAGTTTTTGGTTATTGCTGCTATATTTATCAAACTGCAGGCTTCTAGACTCAGGGTATTGTATAAAAAAATAAACAACCTTGGTACTTATAATTTCAGTATGTCCATTTGAAGCCCCCTCCCCCAAAATCACCAGCAGTGCTGTTTGCCCTCAGCATATGATTAACTGACAGGATGTTGATACAGGGGGGGAAATCGCACACACTCAATATAGTATTGAGTACAATCATGTAACAGATTGCACCTTGCTAGTGGAAGGGAATATACTATACCACCATAATCAGATAAATGGGCAGGAACATGCCCTATCCACACTGCAATGCTGGGGCATTTGTACATGGTCTGTACCCCATTTGAAAATCATCGTGAGGGGGGCTCTGTGCACGTGGTTCACTTGCTAGTAAAGGAAACTGTATGCAGGTCTGTTTGCTGGATACAGGTACCCAACCAGAAAACGTATATGCCCTATTCTATGTACGGATCCCTATTCAGCAAGGCACACATGTACAGAAGCCTCAGAGGGAACAAAAATCCTAAAGTCTACTCAGAAGTAATCCCCATGTTATTCAGTTGGGTTTACTCTTAGAAAGTGTTCTTAGGATTGTAGCCTATTTCCATGTATATGTTTTTCTTGCTGGATCAGTGTGCATGTTTGTAGAATTAACCATTTGTCAAGGCATCCTGTCCAACTTAATATCTTAGCGCAAAATCAGTTTTCGGGGAATTTTTCCATTTAATATACGAGAGTATTTCCTCCCCTCTTTATGTACCTTGTAATCCCCAAAACTGTTAAAATAGTGCTTTTTTAAAAAAAATATACCCTATATCTGAAATGCTATGGTCATTTAAAAATCAGAGAACCCTGCTGTGCGTGGATAAATAACGTAAGAAATGGCACTCCAGACTCTTGCAGTTTGTTTCACAACACACTTTATAACATCTTGAGAGATGCTGGGTGTTGGAAGACATATCATTGCAGATTTACTCTGGATTCGTTACTTTCAAGCACATCAGGACAGTGTGAACTCTCCTGGTGAGAGAAGCTGGTGGCAGCATGCAGCCTAATAGAATGTACATTTGCATAGATTAAATCCCCACAGGTGCCTTTGCCGCTTTCCTAAATGGTTGAAGAGATACAGACATGAAGACTCAGCTGCCCCCAGGGGGTTGGCATCCGTAATGGAAAACAGGAAACTAAAATTAATTATTTAGATCAAACCAAGAAGAGAGGTCCAAAGTAAACTGGTGCTTGTGTCTGTCAATAGACACCATTTGTTCCCTCATTTTAGATCATCTTGACATTTGTAACTCAGTTTCCTGTGGTACTGTTAATCCCCGCGATGGTCAACCCTTCTCTTCGTTAAACAGAAAAATCATCTCATTTTCAGTCCATAGCTCAGCAGCATGCTTTGCGTGCAGGACACCCCAGGTTTAATCCCCAGTGGAATATCGAAGAGCAGGCCAAGGAAGGGCCTCAGCCTGAGATAAGGCCTTGGAGACCTGTTGTGAGTTAAAATAGATTAAACAGGGCCAAATTTTTATTTATTTGGGACGTTTGTATGCTGCCTCTTCAGAAAACAATGTAGAACATAACAAAAACCTGTTATAAAAGTTGTAACATGAAACTACTTACAATCCATCTAGAGCACAAGAGAATCTTTTAAAAGTATCATGTAGCAATTCTAAGGCTAGCAGATTATGAAAATGTTAAAAGATCAACCCTTTAACAGCCTGGTTAAAAAGAAATAGTTTCGCCGGCTGCCTAAAAGACTTTAGGTGTTCTGAAGGCTGGGCCAGTCAGGTCTCCTCTGAAGCAGGGCAGTCAGGTGTAGAGAGTGAGGATTGGGAGTGTCAGTAGGTACTGGCAGCCAGGCGTTGTAACCAGAGGCAAGGGGCTGGAGCTGGCACACAGGCTTGTGCCTTAGTGGACTGGCTGATCCAGCAAGGCAACTTTCCCAAGCCTTAGCTTAAGTAGGCTGGGAAGTAATCAGGCTCAGCTGCCCTGCTGGCTGGGTATTGAGCTCCTGCAGCTGCACTGTGCTTTGGCCAGAGTCTTGTGAAGAGTTATTGTTCTCACTGCTGGGCTCTGGGATGGGGTTGCTTACAGACAGTTGAGTACTTTGCCTCCTTTGGGCCACCTCAGCTTGGACCTTCTGTCATTGCCGTTCCTGCAGAGATTGCGTGCCCCCTGGGTCCTGCCCAGCAGAGGCCTGGTGACTATTTCAGGGGCCAGTGGCAAGGCTTCCCTTGCAGGCTCAGGCGGGATGGCTTCTGATGCTGCTGGAGCATTGTCAGCAGGCGCCTCAGCCATGTTAGGCTCTCCCAGTCCTGCTGGTCCTCCTCAGCTGATGGCCTTGGCTCCTCAGGTTCTTCCTCTAAGGACTCCAAGTCTGAGTCACTGAGCTTGCCAGCAGAGATGATGACCCCAGAGGAAGCAACAGGCGAGCCTAGGGTTGCCAGACACCCCACCCCCAGTATAGGCAGGGGTCTCCCGGTTTCTGGTGCTCCTCTCCACTGCCAGCCAACTGGCCATGGGGGGGGGAATTAACCCCCCCCACAACAGGCAAGAAACTGGAAATAAATGTGACATGACTATGTCACCCAGAAGTGATGTAGGCACATGGCTGACGTTGGGTGGGACACTCTGGTTCTTGGGAAATATTCTATGCTTAGAAGCTAATTCTACCATAGAGGTTTTGCCCACAAACCAGAGCGTCGCCCCCAACATCCGTACATCAGTTCTTCCCTCCCCACTCCCAGTTAGTGCACCCCCATCCCCCACCCGCTCATCCGCCAGACCTGGAAACCCTAGGCGAGCCTCAAGGGGGAAAGCATTCCACATGCATTAACTAACTATGACAACCAGTAGGTATGGCTGCATAAAAGACAGCCTTGTATGCTCATAGCACTTTCATTTATTTCCTTTTTCTTTTAAGTTTTCTTCAAAAAGTGTTTCTATTTAAAACAAAACAAGAACATCACAACCACCATGCAGGATCATACAGTGTCTCTAAGAGCAGCCAGCCAAATGCCAATGGAAACAGGTGTAGTAAATGAATAAAGGCAAACATCTGCTATTTGTTCAGGTAGTCACTGCTGGTACTTTCCTTCTGAAACACAGAGGTTCCATTTTTGGCTAAGAACCAGTGTCAAACCTATCCTCTATTAGGCTTGCCACCGATTCTTTAATTTAGACAGTATATGAATTGAAGATCTTCATTGATCTTCAGAGCAGTGATCTGATGCTCAAATATCAGATATGGCTAGGGAAAAGAGCAGATTAGGGCTTGGATCCCACAAACCACCAGTAGAAAGTACCAATGGTCCAGTCCCCCATCACCCCAAAGTCATTTCCAATCCCTTTAATGGTTGTTCCCGGGGTGACATGTACTAATAGCCAAAACAGTCAGATGACTGTTTTGGCTATTAGTACATGTCACCCCGGGAACAACCATTAATGGAATTGGAAATTACTGTCAGATGACTGTTTTGGGGAGGCAAAGGAAATGAGATGTCCCCTTTTGCCTCACGCATGAGTGGAGCTCTGCTTGTGGAAGAGTCCAGCAGTGTAGGGGAGGGCGGGATAGAAATCCAATTAACTAATTAAATAAATAAGAAAGGAGTGATTTGTGTCTCTGGATTGTGGGATCTAGCCCTAGGATACTATTCTCCTTTCCTGTTTTTCTGTCCTTTGTGGTCAGTTGGCTTAGCTCTGGTGGGGCTTTGGGAAAGGTGTAAGACAGCTAGCCAGGAAATAACGCAACAGATTTGTTAAGATAATAATTTACTTCTTTTGTTCTGCTGCCATCATGTGGGTTACTCAAGCCTTATGTTTATGCTGCAGCCTCAATCTGTGGCCATAGAGATCAAGATAAAGTATGTTAGCATGAATGCTGGATTAGTCATGATGACAACCAAAGATGGTGGTAGCTAGAAAAACACTGCTATAAATCAGTCCAGCCAATCCAATATCAGGGTCTACTCATTCAAGTTTCCCTTGAGCGCCTTCATCTCCTCTCCACCCTTCCCTTCCTTTCATGATCAGAATGCTGTGGTTCTGTTTACAGATAGGAAAATCAAATGTACATAAACCTTTGTTATAACTGGTGTAGCTTAGTGGCATAGTTGAGGAGAAATGCTCCTCCTTTATGGAGGGCCCAGTGGTAGAGCATCTGCTTTGCAATACAGAAGGTTCCATTCCTAGCATCTCCAGTTAAAAGGATTAGGTAGTAGGTGATTTAGAATACCTCCATCTGTGATCCTGGAGATCCACTGCCTGTCAGAGTAGATTACACCAGGGTTGGATACAATATAAGGCCAGTTCATGGCTCATATGTGTCACTGTACTTTAAAAAAAAACACCTGAGGTGTGTAAACCATTGCTTACATTTAAGTATTATTTATTCTGTGTTATTTCAGAGAGTTGTTGAAAGTCCCTGTGTTGAAGGACTTCTTCAGGCTATCCATGGTGTTGAGTACCTGGATGAGGAAGCTCTTCACTGTGTGACATCCTGTCTTGGTGAGCTGGTGAAACATGGTAAGGGGCCATTTTGGAAGGTTTCTTGGGAATAAGCCTAATTGAAAAGACTAATATAGGATTCTGAGGAGGCCTGCTTGGGATTGCTTTCTTTGTCTACAAGTGTGTGTGTGTGTGTTGATGAATTTCAGTTAACTTTATGAAATAGTTTCAGTAAGGGTCACTTTGGGGTCCTTGAGTGCCCAAAAGCAATGGTAGAAACCAGAACAGACATTTTCAATCCATACATTTCCAACATTCTACTCCCCCTCCCATTATTCTGCCAGTGTCATTATTTATTTATTCATTTATTTATTTAATTTCTACCCTGCCCTCCCCGCATAGCAGGCTCAGGGGGGCTATGCCCATTTATTTTTCTGTAAAACAATTTTTACTTTCTCTGTGATGTAGTCGTTTGTGTTCCCTCTCCTCTCTGTCACCAGAAGTAGGTTCAGCGCGCATCCTGGAACTGATGGATGAACTACTGTTGGGTTGCCTTGTGAAACTGGCAGGCCAAGTGGAACAAACAGAGCCTTCTTTCCAAGCTGCCGTCATGATCAAACACCTGATACAGCATGGTACAGAATGGATCGACTGAAGTTACATTTTTCAGTACTCTGATAGTTGGTGTGACTTATCAGTAGCAAGAATCCCATGACGCTTACACAAACTTGGTAAAATGTGAGAGCTTGCAGCTTCAGTTTCTAATGACAAAGGGCCTGTATTTATTTTATTTCAGGCCAGGCTTTAAATAGTCTCATAGACTAATAAATAGCCTCTTGAAATAACTGATTTTGTATTTCAGCTTCATGGCCATGGCTGTGAAAAGAATATAAGCTTAGATCACATCAGGCTGGAGCTGCTGGTCTTTGCACGTCTCAGGATCACACTTTGCATCCTTGTCTGATCTGAAACCCGCCAGTCCAAAGGGCCATTCTGTTCCCTTTCCTTACATTTGATTCTGTGTGGGAAGGGTGATACATATGTGATTCTGAAATGAAGGGATTTTTCTAATATAATGGATATGGCATAAATGAGAGGGGTAGGAAATGTTTTGTACCAGAATAGGCTCTTCCATACAGAAGTAAGTCTTGTCTGAAGATAGCAACACATCATAGAGCGGCTCATGTAGTTGCACATCACCAATACAAAGTCTGGCATGATGATTCACTTGAAAAGTCCATGCCGCACAAGGCCTTAACACTTATATTTGAGATACAGAATAATTTTGTATATTTGGACTAGAGCACTTAGTGAAGAAAGTTCTTTAGGAACCTTGTAATTAGGAATTTTCTGTTTACAGATATGGAATTCGAGGCATAAAGTTTAGCATTCAAGTCTGTATTGTTGCTGTCAGTCAGTGGCGCAGATTCACAAGATCATCTGTATTTCATCATCATTGCCTGGTGTACTCATTTGGTGACTCTTGTTTTCTCCTTGTGAATTGCATAGGGGAGGTGCTGCATCTGCTGAAATCATACACAAGCAAGATTCAGCAATACCTCGTGAAGTATCTTACCCACCAGGAGACTCGCTTTCAGCAGCTGGGTATATCGACACTCTGTCTGTTACAGAAAGGTACATCCCATATTTATCCTCAGTACTAGATATAATTCCATGGGTGCTGTAGGAAAATAGCTCATATCAGTATTGAACAGAAGCATCACAGCCATAACACACAGGTTTATAAAGGGCTGGTGGAAAGTTAATGAAAGCCCATTTCACTGAGATTTTAATTAGACATTCGGACAGACTCATTGACAGGGTTTGTTGCAGAATTCTGGGAGTAATCACTTTCAGCACTTACAACATTAAGAGAAAAGGGGGCATGGCAACACCAGGGAACATGGTGGTTGCCTGAGTCTTCGGCTCCGCTTCCTTTCCTCCCTCAGAAGCCCTTAACTCTGATTTTAGTGCTGTGTTTCTCCTACATACTATGGGGAGAAATAATGGAACACCTGCGAATACATTTAAAACAACTCCAAAATCTCCAGCTAAATCCTCTGCCCTCAAAGAAACGAAAATAGTCCAGATGGAATTTCCCGCCAGAAAAGGTATGATGACGGGTGAGAACGCTTTATCACAACTTCTTGAGGCAGCTCTTAATAGATTAGATTTACCGGCAAGATTAGACAAACTGGAGAATAGGCTTTGTGATCAGATGTCACAACTTGTTCAACCCATCAAAGATCAATTATCTGAGATTCAAACTTCTCCTCACAAGATCGCAAAAATGGCAGATTTGGCATTGAAACTAGGGACTGCTTTAAGAGGCAACATGAAAGTGTTATATATCTCCGAGGCACAGTCTAAAGACCGGCTCCTTTCTTTGGAATCTCAGGTGAAAATTTTGGGGGATTCTTTTACTGCCAACTGGCTAAATTCCATTTTATGTATGGACTTTTATGTTACGCCCATCATTTTTAAAGCCTTTTGGCTTGGCCTGTTTAAAAAACTGCGGCATGAGGGCCCAAGAGATGTTCTGGTGCAATTTACTAGCTGGAGTGTAAAGAAAAAAATGCAAGATATGGCAAGGCTTAAAGGACATTTATTGTTTAAGGAATTTCAAGTTTTTGTTTTTCCTGATGTTCCTCAAGAAGCACTTCGCATTAGACATTCACTTAAAGGGATCACAGCTAGACTTAGGGAGGCCAATATGAAATACAGATGGCTTCCCAATGGCAGACTGTATCATTTAAAGGAGCTACTTACCTTGTGGTAGATGAAGATTCTGGGCTTGATTTATTGTATGCTCTCCATATTTCCAACTATTCTGATCACCGTCACTCTCAGAAGAGAAAACTACAACTCCCAGAATCCCCAGAGGTGAATACCAAGATCTCCGTGCGCAACTCAATGGACTCGGATTCTGGGGACATTGCCGATTAAATAACTCAACTGCTTTAAAGTTTATATCTTTTCAGTGTTCTTCTGATTCTTAGTCTCAACAATGTGTGCAGGTTATATTAAATGTTGTTTTAAGTATTATTTTCTTTAAGATTTTTGCAATTTTGCTGAGGGAGGGAGGGGGGAAACGAAAGTTCTCTTGCCTCTTGTTGACTTTTCTCTTGACTGGATGCCTCCCTGTCAGTTTTGCAACTGTTGCAAATGGGGGCAGGCGGCTTCTTTTTTCCAGGCTTGAGTGTTTCCAAGTGATTCTATTTAGTTAAAGGCACAGTTCTGAGGATCTTGTTGTAGCTTTTTAGGTTCCTTTCTGTGTCTGTTCTTTATTATCAGTTTTAATCAACTGTGTTTATTATTGCTGGTGTTTTTAAAGTGTTTTCTTTCTTTTGATTGTTGAACTTGTTAATTAATTAATTTTTATTGGCTAGTTTAAATAGGGGGGATTCACTAATCGTGTTGATTGTGGGAGGGGGGAATATTGTTGTTGTAATTAATTCTGTAATTAATTCTATCTTTTGATTGAGGTAATTATATATTTAAGGGTAGGAGGAAGGTGATAGATATAATTGCTGTTATAATTAATTCAATAATTAATTTTATTTCTTGATTGTGGTAATTCTACTTTTTAAAGGTAGGGGTAGGGTGTTAAATATTAGTTTGGAAATTCTCATTAATCACAAATTTCTTAGTGAACTGATCTCTTCTTTTACTACCAAGATCATCTAATCAATTTATACATTCCATAGAATACCAGATCTCTAACGTTTTTATATATAGAAGCCACAAATTTTCTGGTTGATTGACCAACCTTTTAGATTATTAAGGCTGCGGTCACACGTAACAGAAGCCACACAAGTGAGACGGAAAACAGCCGGAGTTTCCGGGCGCGATCTCACCAGCACATCTGGGAAGCGTAGCACTCCCGCGGCTCAACCGAGGCTTCCAGCCGAAACTGCGTGGCAAAAAACTAGTACCTTCGAGGTACTAGTTTCCGGAAACTGCGGGGCAAGGGCGGGCGTCTGATCGCGTTTCCGGTGGCATCCGGCGCCTGCCCATGTCCCCTTGCAAATAAGTTGTGTTTTTGTTGTCCAAGTCTCTGTGGATGCGCATGCGCCCCCAACGGAGCATGCGCATTTGTCATGTACACAAAAATAAAAAACAGTTTGCCGCGGCGCGCGCTTCTTCATTGTGCGCCGGCTTGTCCTGTGATCGGCACCTCTCCCTTGCCATGGAACCTCCACGGTACCTCCACAGGACCTCCACAGGAGGTCTGATCACGTAACTGCGCAGTAGTTTGCCCCAGGGCAAACAGCCACGCTTCTCCTCTGCAGTTTCCTGCCCGTGTGACCGGGGCCATTGTTATTTTTTACTGTTCTGAAGTTCTCATTCTCACAGTGGTCTGATTTGACCTATATTGTTGCTTCTAAAGGGTGTTACTGACAAAATGTTTCACTCATTGTTGGTGCTATTACTTAAAGCAATGGTGATTGAGTTGAAAATTAACTCTGTAAATATTAGAGGCTTGAATAAGCCTATTAAATAGAAAAATGTTTTGCAACATGTGAAGAAAAACCTCCCAGGGATCATCTTTGTCCAAGAAACTCATTCAAGAGATGATACCAAGGACATTCTGAAAGCCTCTTTATACCCTTTACAGTCGCAAGCTCCAGGAAACTCCAAAAGTAGAGAGGTTTGCTATTGCCAAAAATGTTAATTTTGTGATACAAGCCAAATGCATAGATCCGCAAGGACATTTTATTTTTGTCAAGGGGCTACTTGATGGGAAACAGACAACTCTTGCTAGTATATACGCTCCAAATCAAGATCAAATTAACTTTTTAGACAGCACTCTTGCCTCACTCAAAAATTTTTTGGCTGGAGATCTCATCATTGGAGCCAATCTAAACTTCATATCTAATAGTAATTTAGATAGGTTGTGGCCTAACTCTTGTAAATCTCGTAAACATCCAGGAGCTATGAAACTCTCTAAGCTTTTTATCAAATACCAGCTGTGACATCTGGAGAATGCTACACCCGATGGACAGAGACTACACATATTTCTCGGCTAGACACAATGTGTTCATGAGAATTGACTATATTTTGGTGTCACAGTCTCTTCTCCCATGTGTCTCATCAGCCACTATTAAACCTAGGTATCTAATGGATCATGCTTGGCTAGAAAGCATTGTGAACACTGATACTAACTCTAACAAAGATAGATGCTGGACAATGGAGAGAAATATTTTATTAAAAGAAACAGTAAGAAAATCATTAGAGACTGACATCTGCAACTTTTAAAAAGAAAACTCTTCACCTGACGTTTCTTTTACAGTTCTCTGGGACTTGATGAAGGCGGTATTGCGTGGTTCCCTAGCTGCAATTACTTCACATCTGCGGAAGGGAAAAAAAGTATTAGAACATAACTGTTAGCCCTGATAGGGAAAAGTTTTTCAAAAACTGTTGGCAGAACGCAAAACGCTTGAAGTGTTAGACATCAATCAAATTCAGAAGAATCTTCTATTCCTAAAACAACGGTTTTGGATCAAATCTTCCAAAAATGTGTGTATGCTTAAATGGAGAGTTAACAACAAAAGACAAGCTTCCTTCATTGGCTTTTTAAAACGTTTCAACGGCTCTTCATGTCTTTCACCTAAAGACATTGCTAACTCTTTTGCTGACTTCTTTAACAAACTCTATAGTTCTGATAATCCTAAATTGTCAGACATCAATTCTCTCAGCCCTTATCGGAAGCGCATGCTTCTTTTATGGAAAACCTATTTCACTACAAGAACTCTTGGACACCATCAAAATGTTGAAATTGAATAAATCAACTGGAGCAGATGGTATTCCATGGGAATTTCATAAGGTATTTCAGCACATGCTAGCGGAACACCTACTCATCACCTGCAACAATGCTTTGCAAACAGGAAAAATCTCATCATCTCAGACGGACTCCAATATTGTAGTGTTGCCAAAAGATAATAAAGATCCTTGATCCAGCTTCTTATCGGTGTATTGCGTTACTCAATCATGACACAAAAATATTTACATCTATCTTAGCCAATAGGCTTAAATCTTTTATTGCAACCTATATCAAGGAAGATCAAACTGGGTTTATCCCACAAAGACAACTACCAGATAATGTGAGGAGAACTCTCAGTGTCATCATACACGGCCACCACATGAAGATTGATTCAGTAATTTTAGCTTTAGATTTTACTAAAGCTTTCAGCTCTGTGGAAGTGCCCTTCATGAGCTTGTTACTAAGAAAGATGGGCTTTCTTGACATCTTCTTAAATGCTATGAAGGCCCTTTATGCAAATCCTACATTGAGAGTCTGTGTGAATAGCTGCTCTTCTTATTCCTTTCATCCTACGAGAAGCACAAGGCAAGGCCCGCCCCCTCTCACCTCTGTTATTCGCACTCATAATAGAACCACTGGCAGAAGATTTGTGAAAATGCAATGACTTCTCTGGAATTTCTTTGGGAGGAACTGAACATAAAGTCAATCTATATGCAGATGACCTGATGCTATATATTTCTAATCCTATCCACTCGTTACCACATATTCAACGTATTCACTCAGAGTTTGGAAAAATATCTGGTCTTCAAGTCAGTTCGACTAAATCTGAATTATACCCTATTTGGACTCCAATTTGCAAGATCAAATTATGAAAATCTCTCCATTCAGATGGATTACGGACTCTTGGAGGCATCTGGGAGTTCAAATTCCTAAGGATTTTAAGGACCTTCTGCAGCATAACTATGGCAAACTATATGAAACCATAAATTTACAATTAAAAGATTGGGGTGCACTTAATTTTTCTTTGCCAGATTGGCTTCACTTGATTAAGACCTTTATATTACTTAGATTTTTATTCCTCTTTCGAACACTTACAATTCCAATTCCGGACAGGAATCTTCGTCTCAGGCAAAAGACTCTCTTCTCTTTCCTATAGGAAGGGGGGGGGGGATCTAGGATTAATCTAAATATTCTAACTAAACCGGCATCTCTTGGTGGTCTAGATTTTCCCCTTCTACGTACATACTTTCATGCGTCTATCCTGGCAGCAATGGTGCAAATACAACAACAGGAGTCTCTACCCATCTGGTGTCAAATGGAACAAACTTATGTAACACCTTATATGTTACAAGAAGCTTGTTGGATGTTACCTTCTCGTCACCCCAAAACCTTCCAAGAGAATCTCTGCTTACAGGCAATGTTCAAGATATGGGACTATAAAAGAAAACAAATCTGGGACCAATTAATTTTAGTGAAGCTCACACATATTACTCAGACAAATGTTGATACATCAGCATCCTCTTCATGATTTGTTGCTACATGGTCAAGGGTTCTCCAATTTATGTCTGAGAAAGACATTCTTCCTTCACGATCTTCATATCTTCCCCTGGATTCGTCTCTAACTGTGTTAAATCATTTATATTCCTAGGACACTCCATACATATTGGCAGAGTTCATTTAATCTGTCTCAAGATCAAGCACCATTCTTTTAGTAATAGTTTTTAAAGGTGGTTCTCATACTTATGAGATTATGCGGTTACAGCAGAGTTCAGTAGGTTATAATACAGTTGGGTTATGCTTATTTTGCTATTGTTGTGATTGTTATACATTCTCCTACAAACAGATTTCTTATATTTTGCACTTTGATATGTATTGTTATTTCAAAAAGTTTTGTTGTTTTATTATGTTTTTCTTAATAAAAATTAAAAAAGAAAACAAATTAAGAGAAAAAGCAGTAATCTTTCTAGAGTTAAAAAAAAAGCACAAGGGCATGCAGTGGAAGAAAGTATAGTTACTGGTATTTGTTCAGCACCCAGGAAACCAGACTTGTTGATTTTTATTTCAGTGTAATCTGGAGTATATGGTACACGTTCAAACATGAATGTAAGGGTCAGTGGAAAGGGTGATCTTTGCAGCATGGAGGCCTGCATATGTCCTGATCCTTACTTTACTTACTCCATTTGTAGTCCACCTTTCTCACTGAGACTCGCTGAGAATGGCAAAGGTGCAGGCATGGTTGGGGATGTGGATGGAAATCAGAAAGTTGCCTGAGAGGGTTCCAAAAGTAATCCTGAAGGATTACAAAAGGCTACAAATGCAGCTTGAAACAGGAGGAACACCAGCTATTTGGGAGGAAACAGGTGAATTTAGGAACATAAAAGAAAAGGACAGCAAACCCAAACCAGCCGGAAACAGGTGAATTTAGGAACATAAAAGGACAGCAAACCCAAACCAGACAGATTTTTAAAAGACACTGATGGTTTATCTGTTCACTGTAGTATGATGATCAGGACTGTGTCTTATTCAGGTACTTGAAAAATCAAAATATGTAATATAACGTAAATTCAGGTCTGATAATAATTTGGTTCAGTCTTTTTTCCACAGTCACCTTCCTATAAATACAAGAGAGTGTGAGTATAGTGCAAAGAAACACTCTGAAAATTCTTTCATTTCACTTCCATTCCTTTTGGCCTTTCATGACTTTCTAGCAGATCAACCAGTAACTTGAGGGGGTTGGGAGAAGGGTCAGAGAGGCTTCCTGCATATCACAGCCTCTCTCTTTTCAGCTGCTGTGCTTTGGGACACAGTCACATCTGCTTACCTCAAGCAGGTAGTGAGCAGTAATCGCATGAGAAGTTGGATCCAACCAGTTTCTTTCTGATGGTGAAAAAAGGAAGCAGGGGGTCTCCTTTGACCAAGAAAGTTATCCTGGGGGGAACTGCATAAATAAATGCCATGTGGGTTGGGGGCTGTAGTAAGGAAAGGGAATTGGGTAACAATGCAGTGGCTGCTGCACACACAGAAGTTTTCTGTGGGAAGTCTTCAGCCCACAGCACCTGAATTCTCACTTCTTATTTTCAGATATGGAGTTTTCATCAGCATTCAGCCAGAGCCAGCTGAAGACACACCTTGATCAAATCTGTCAACAAACTGAAGAAATGCAAGAGCTTCTCAGGATGGCTTTTGGCCACATGGACACATGAGAAACTGTTCTGCTCTTTTTTTTTTTTTTTTTTAGAGAGAGAGAGGGGGAGAGAGAGAGGAGAGAGAGAGAGAGAGAAAAGATGTTTAAAATGTCACAGGCTTGACTTCAGATGATGAAGATCCTGTGTGGCCACCTCATAGCTTCATGACAGGCAGCTTGTTTGAGATATAGGTGTCACCTTATTTGCCATGTCTCTGGGAAGGCTGCTAAGGTGTGATTCACACAGGCATGTTTATTGCTTGATTACTCAACATTCAATTTGCAAATGGATGTGTGACTCCACTGGAAAACACTGAGGTGAAATGAAGTTTTATCTACGGTGTTTGATCATGCTTGCTTAGGTGCACCAGCTCTAAGGATATATTTTCTGTTACCCATGCAGGCTGTAGCTCTGCATCATCATTGCTGACTCATTCCTAAACTGAAAATGCCTACATTGGCAGATTTGTCAGTCTGGGATCAACTCTGACAGCAAGCAGTCCATTGAACTAGGCAAACAGCAAACATAACAGCACACTTTTCATACTCTTGGATGGTCTGATAGCCTTGAATAACTGCCAAAAGGTTCGAGAGTTGGCAGTATTTTTTTCACAGCATCCAAACCATCTGCTCCCAGATAGCAAACAAATAGACGCTTCCCAAGTGAAATTGCCTTAATGAAGACTTTATTAAAATAGACATTTCTAGCATGAAAAATGTGCTAGCTGGTAGAACTAGCTGCTGCCTGTTTACGTTTACACATGAATGCTCATTTTTTTCAGTCTGAGGATACATTATGATGGGCTCTTCAGGTTCTCCATCAGGATTTTATTACATAATCATGCACATGATTTTTTGGCACTTAAGACTAGCTAGAGTGCTTGTTCCAGGCTTTAATAAAAATTGTTTCTCATTTTCCCAAAATGTTACACTCTTTATGACTCTAATATGACATTTACACATTTCAGAAAGACCAAATTCCTTGTTATCCAAATTCACAGTATGGCCCCTACCTCCCAATTTAGGCTGTATACATAATACCTGGCAAAGAGCATCTAGCTAAACTCCATCTCCGTTCTACAGACTACTCTTGGTGTTTCATTCACTCGTAGCTTTGTAATTGGTCTGTGCAGGAACAGCCAATGGTTCCACCAAATATGACCTGAGGCCTACTCCTAAGTAGGGATGGGCACAGACCGGGAAACTGGAGGTTTGTGGACAGTCATGGTTTGTGAGTTTCACAAACCATGAACCTCCACAGACTTTTCCAGTTTATGAACCAGTTTGTGGTTCATGAGGTCCATGATCCAGTGTGACCTGGAAGTGATCCAGCATGCCACAAGTGTGCTCAGGAGGCATTCAAAGGGTTCCCTGGGCACCAGCATATCTGGCCCACAGGCTGCTCCAATAGATCAAATGGACCACCTAAAAAAATCACGGTCCTTGGGCAGTCTGTCAAAATTGCGAATGCATGGACTGGGCAAACGGACCACGAACTGGCTCCCGGTTCATGAGGAAATTAGGTCCGTGGTCTGGTCCATGCCCATCACTATTCATAAGTACCACTGTTCATCTCTGTGCATAATGATATTCCTCCTATCATCTTATATGTCTCCAGACCATCCAAACCAAAGCATTATTGAAAGAGAGAGCTGTAACAGTCCTTTATTTGTCCTGGTTATTTTCTACAGTGTACGTAGATTGGGAATACATTCATTAGTAAGCCTTCCAAATGTTAACATCTGTTTTGCAAACGTGTTCTCATGAGTACAACATTTAACAGTGTGGATATATAGATGCGTTTAAGGCTGTAACTGTGTTGCGAGCATTAGAAGAACCATGTCAATTGATTCCGGGTAGGTTTTATATTGATCCATTTTCTTAAAAAAGGTACCCTAGTACTGGACATTTTCATCCTATTTTAATATTATGTATACTGGAGATAGATGCATAGCAAAGAGAGACAGACAATCCTTTCCTACTCTGTTACCACTGCCCTTTATTAACAAAAATTGGGAGTTACTGTCCATTTAGATTACTTGCTTCTGGACTTGCTTCAGCTACTATTGCTTTTGTATGAAGTTTTCATGAATGGCAATTCAAACCAGATCATTTTCTAGGTGGTAGCACAGTTTGGCCACAATCTAACAGAGTATGCAAATTCATTTAGCTTTCTCCTCTTATATTTTTAAAAATAAAATTAGCCTTGATAAACAGTGACTGTCAGTCTCCTTTGCGGGGGGGGGAGGGTGGGGTTATATCTTCCAGCCTTGCTGCAATGTGAACTTTTCCTCCGTTCCGTCCAGCAATGCTGCAGAGAGGAGGAGAAGGCAGAAGAGTTTGGACTTGCTGCAGGGCTAATTTTTGTGTCTTTTAAAATCTGTTCTGTAATCCTTTGTATATAAAACTTTTAAAAATAAAACTTTGTAAACAACTGTTAGAGATGTATTATCATAATTTATTCAGAGCTACATGATCCTGCAAGTTTAGAATTGTATAGGGAAGTCGGCTGTTAGAACATAGCTGTTGGGCTGGGCTGGGATGAGAACGAATTGGCAGTTAGCAGGTTCAGATTTAAAAGGTTCTAAATAGTTCTTTTTATACTGATAAGAAAAAGTTCTCCGGTGGCTCTGGTAGTGGGGCAGTCCTCACCAATGGGTAATCTCCTCTCCTCCGGAAGCAAGGTCGAACAGCAGAATTTGATCCCGGAAGGGAGGGGCTTGCCCACAGATCCTCGTTTTTTTCGGCCCTGCTGAAGGAGCAGGACATCGACAGCGGCGCTCTGTGAGAGCGCGGAAGATCTCGTGAGGCCTTCACTGGAAGGCAGAAGAAAAAAGTTTGAGGGCGGGAAGAGAGCTTTCTCATCCATTTTGTCCCTGCGCGCTGCGGTGGAGCAGCGAGGGGCGAGCTTAGCTGACGGCAATTGGTTTCTCCAAGAGCCAAGGCTTGGTCGCAGTCTCCTGGTGTGGTCGCTAGCCTCTTGGTACAGAGGTTTTCCTCCCACTCTCTTCCCCTTCGCATCGGCGGGGAGATTTGAGACGGCGGCAGCCTCCTGTCAGGCACTCACTGTGGTCGGTGCGACAGAAGGCGGGGAGGGAGCGATCTCCAAGTGTTCGGAGGATCAGTCCTTCTACCCAGGTGGCATCTGAGTTGCGGTAAGATAAGGTGTAACTTCGTTAACTAAGAAGTCTTCGCCCCCCCCCGCCGTTTCCCCCCCTCCCTGGCTCGACTTAGGGGTAGCCCTTTCATTTTGGGGCTTCTTTCCCTTCTGTTTTGCAGGGGGCAGCTGTCGTTTTCCACCTCACAGTTTTGGCGGGGGGGAAATGGCGCAAACATCGGGCCTCTCCACCACGCCTGAGCTTGAGGCTGTGGTAGGTGGATCTGCCTCTTCTGCCACAATAGAGAATTAAGTCCTCTGTTAGAAGATATATCTGGAGACTCAGAGAGTTCAGAGATTTCTTCTTCCAAGGAGGA
Organism: Gekko japonicus; assembly: GCF_001447785.1. Classification (NCBI taxonomy): domain Eukaryota; kingdom Metazoa; phylum Chordata; class Lepidosauria; order Squamata; family Gekkonidae; genus Gekko; species Gekko japonicus. Next base: position 1,547,285 of record NW_015159715.1, read on the forward strand.
GGGGAAACTCTCTGATGAGGAGGACGAAGTGGTCACATCCTCGCAAACCAGACTGTTTCCTCAAGAGCTGTATTCCAGATTGCTCCTGAAAGTACTTAGAGTGCTAGAGTTAAATGCCCAGCCTAAGAGGAATGAGGAGCCTGATCCAGATTTTCCAGAAGGAGCCGAAAAATCACTCCCTATGTCTGGAATGAAGGCCTCTGGGGCTATATTAGATCTGAAGTGGGTGAATCGTTGGGTCCAAACGAAGAAATTCAAGATGGAGACTCTCAAGTCAACATTGTTAGCCATACAGAAGGGGGAATATATGGTATCCATAGATCTATCAGAGGCCTATTTGCATGTTCCCATAAGGGAGTGCCATCGCAAATGTCTTCGTTTTGCCTACAACAACAATCATTTCCAATACAAGGCTCTCCTTTGGTCTCAAATCCTCGCCCAGATTCTGGTGGCACTGGTGGCTCACCTCCGGCTGGAGGGGGTCTCCCTGTCACCGTATCTGGATGACATCCTGGTCAAGGCACCCTCACGTCGGATTTAGCGGCTGCAGACAGTAAAGATGAGATCAAAAATATCGCATTAGCTACAGCTTTTGCTTCCGATGCTTCCTTAGACGCAGTTCAAATGTCAGCCAGAGCCATGTCCTTTAGCGTTGCTGCTCAGTGCAACACATGGCTTAGAAGTTGGGACGTTGATCCATCTGCCCAGGCTAGAGTAGCAGCTATACTCTTCAATGGTGTTAATCTATTTGGAGAGGGTATGGACAAATTTTTAGTTGAGGACAAGGATATGACGAAGGCTCTTCCTTCCAAAAGGAAGGATGAAAAACAGAAAAGGCATTTTCAGTCCTTTCGGAATACTAAAAGGCCATCTAGACAAGGGTTTTCCAGATCTTTTCGGGGCAAGTGGCAGCACAAACCCCGAGAGGACATCAAATTGCCCTCATTCTATAAGCCCAGTCAGTCTTCAAGGCCCCCCCAAAAAGGAGCCTCAGCATGACTATATAGAAGCTCAAAACACCTTCAGAATAGGGGGAAGGCTTCAGAGGTTTGCGAGTCAATGGCATCACACCGTTCAGGACAGATGGGTATGGACACAGTGACCAACGAGTACTCACAAGAATTCAACAGCTTACCTCCGAGACGTTTCCTCCAGGTTCCAAAGAACCGATCCAGCCAAAAACACAGGATGTTACTGGGGGCCATTCGACATTTGTTAGAGATTGGAGCCATAGAACCCGTGCCACGGGATCAACAGATTCAGGGGGTTTATTCTGTACTCTTCACAGTCCCAAAAAAGAACGGGGACGTCAGGGCTATATTAGATCTGAAGTGGGTGAATCGTTGGGTCCAAATGAAGAGATTCAAGATGGAGACTCTCAAGTCAACATTGTTAGCCATACAGAAGGGGGAATATATGGCATCCATAGATCTATCAGAGGCCTATTTGCATGTCCTAATAAGGGAGTCCCATCGCAAATGTCTTCATTTTGCCTACAACAACAGTCATTTCCAATAAAGGGCTCTCCCCTTTGGTCTCAAATCCTCCCCCAGGGTGTTCACCAAGATTCTGGTGGCACTGGTGGCTCACCTCTGGCTGGAGGAGGTCTCCCTGTTGCCGTATCTGGATGACATCCTGGTCAAGGCACCCTCACTTGACAGCTGTGTGTCAGTGGTAAGAGCTACTGTAGAATGTCTACCTACAGGATCACGGTTTTCTGATCAACTGGGACAAAAGCTGTCTTCAGCCATAAATCAACACGCTACAAGACAGGGTCTTCCTGACTCAGGAGAGACAAATAAGGATTCAGACCCTAGTGACAACGGTTTTGACACGTCAACAGGTGAAGGTTATGACCCTGGCTCAATTGCAAGGGCTGATGGTATCCTGTCAGGAGACCCTTCAATGGGCCAGGTTTCACACTCGCCCTCTCCAGAGATTTCTGCTACCTTTCCAGGATGTGATTGCTCACAAGAGACTGAAACTAGTCACCTTACCCGAGACCCTCAGGTTGGAACTGGGATGGTGGCTGGACCCGAAGAGATTCCTACCGGGAGTACCGCTTTGGGAACCAAGAAAGGAGTTTTTGACAACGGACACGTGTCTGTCGGGTTGGGGGGCGCATCTGAAGGACAGGATGGTTCAAGGTGTCTGGTCGCCCAAGGAACAGTCCCACAGTATAAATTTCCAGGAGTTGCGAGTGATCAAACTGGGATTGTGGAGTTTTCAGAGCTCATTGAAGGACTGCCATGTATTAGTGCAGACAGACAGTATGACTGCGAAAGCATTTATAAACAGGCAGAGCGGGACCAGATTTCAGTCTCTCCACGTGGAAGCCTGCCATCTGCTGCAATGGGCAGAAAAATATCTGCAGTCGATCAAGGTTGTTCATGTTCCAGGCCAGGACAATGTACTGGCGGACTGGTTGAGCCACAGAACTCTGGATCAGTCCAAATGGATGTTACACAGGGAGGTCTTCTTCCAGTTATGCATGAGGTTCGGGACTGCTGATGTAGATCTATTTGCAAATGCCCAAAATTGTCAGGTGCCAAGGTTCATTCCAAGGGCAAGGGAACACCTGGCTATCGGAGTAGAAGCACTGAGTTGCGAGTGGCCTCGTCAACTCCTGTACGCCTTTCCTCCACTACAGCTCATAGCTATGGTAGTGCAGAGGGTAATAGAGCAGAGGGCGGAGGTGGTGTTCGTAGCCCCGTTCTGGCCTCGCCGATCATGGTTCCAGGACCTCATGAGGCTATCCTTAGGGAATCATTGGCGTCTACCAGTGAGGGAGGACCTTCGCTCGCAGGGCCTCATCCTCCACTCAAATTCAGACTCCCTGGCCCTCACAGCTTGGAAATTGAGCACAGCCAACTTTCTGGGGTAGGGTATTCAGAGGGAGTCGTTTCCACCATGCTAGCCTCCAGGAAATCTTCTACTTCTAGAGTTTATAACCCTACCTGGCAGGTGTTCACCGTGTGGTGTATAGATAGGGGTTGGGAGGCCTTGTCAGTGCCTGTTAGTGGAGTTATTTTCTTTTTGCAGGAAGGGTTAGAAAAGGGGCTTAGCACCAGTACGCTCAGGCGACAGGTGGCTGCTCTACCAGCTGTCAGAGGAGCTAGGAAAGGAAAACTGCTTAGTCAACATCATCACATCAAGCAGTTTTTGAGGGGTGCAGCTTTATTAAATCCTCCCCAGGTACATCATTTCCCCACCTGGAACCTCAATCTGGTTCTTCGAGCGTTATCTTGGGAACCCTTTGAACCTATGGCTGTTTGTCCCATGAAGGAATTGACCTTCAAAACTATCTTTCTGGTAGGGATTATTTTGGCTAGACGAGTTTCAGAACTGAGGGCTCTATCTATGGATAGGGAGCTTTGCATGTTCCACAAAGATAGAGTGGTGCTTTGACCCGACCCAGCATTTGTACCTAAGGTAAATTCTTCCTTCCATAGGGCAGAGGAAATAGTTCTGCCGTCTTTTTGCCCTAACCCAAAGCATCGCTGGGAGAGGGAGTGGCATTGCTTGGATGTTCGCAGGGCTCTAAGCTTCTATTTGGACAGGACTAAACCTTTTTGCAAGTCTGAGTCTCTCTTCGTGTCCTTCAGTAAATCTAACATGGGACAGGGGGTTTCTACTTCCACCATTAGCAGGTGGATTAGAGGATGCATTATTCTGGCATACAAAAACAAGGAGTTAGATCCCCTGACGGGCATCACCGCACACTCTTTACGAGGGGCGGCGACCTCAGCAGCCTATAGGTCCTTTCTGTCATTGGAGACGGTGTGTAAGCTGGCTACTTGGAGATCAGTTCACTCCTTTACCAAACATTATAGGATTGACAAACTGGCCTCTGCAGATGCGGCCTTCGGCAGGAGGGTTCTACAGCATACTCTCTAGGCCTGAAGCCGTTTGCCCGCCCTGGGATACACTGCTTGTTACGTCCCATTGGTGAGGACTGCCCCACTACCAGAGCCACCGGAGAATGGAAGATTTGACTTCACTTACCGTGAAGCTTCCTTCTTGGTGGCTCTGGAGTGGGGCAGTCCTACCCACCCGACTATAAGCCTAGGGTGCTCCAGCGCCCAGCCTGATACGGCCTCCAGCAGGGACGACAGGCCGCTAGCCGGTGCATTAGGCGGTCAGTACACCAGCCAGATAGCCAAACTCTCCTCGGTCCCCAGCACCAAGCCGACACATTCCATGCCCGCAATCTCCAATGCAGGGAGCGCCCTGAAGGAGTAAGCCTCCCGAATGAACATCGCCACTCCCCCCCGCCTCTTAGTCCGCGATTGGTGTAGGACCGAAAACCCAGGCGGGGCAAGTTGCGAGAGAGCTACCGTCTCCCCGTCCTGCACCCAGGTCTCAGTCACGCACGCCAGGTCTGCTTGTTGTTCTATGACGAAGTCCCGAAGGACTGTCGTCTTGTTATTAATGGACCTGGCACTACACAGCACCAATGACGAGGATGGGTTCTTCATCCCAGCCCCACTGCAGACCTCCCTCGGGATGGGTCGTAGGCTGGAAGGGTGTCGAGCCAATCTTCTTCTTGGGGCCCTTCCCTTGGTCTTTTGCCTAGACCTACCGCTAAACTTTCCCCTCCCCAAGAGCACCGGGATCTGCTGTTCCAGCATTGCTGCACCCGCCAGTCTTTGCTGTGGCCACAGACTGCTGGTACTAGCTGAATAGGCAATTCACCAACCCTGAGCTGAAACAGCAATATCAAGTCCCCTAGCTCTTTACGCTACCCCACTATCTAACTTCCTATGGTACAAAAAGCAAGCCTCCTGGCTCTCTAATATACGAAATGTTAACTAACTACTCTACTAACAATACAAATACCAGGGAACCCACCATCACTCAAGCTCCTAACTAAGCTTCCTGGAAGCAGTTACTAACAATATTCACCTATCTTAGCCATTCACAGAATGGTTATTTAACAATACTACATCTCCCTAACTCTTCCATAGATAGTTAAAAAATTCTAAAACCTGGCAATCACACAAATTCAACCATCCTGTTGCAGTCAGTCAACATTCCTTTTCAATATACATGCACCACAGTCCAATCCAGCCCCATTCATCCTCATTCCCTAGTCACATAACAGAGGCCACTATTGGCACAGTAAGATTCAGGGTCTAGATCTTGAGAGGCAGTTACTCCTCCCTGCATGTAGCACTGGCTCTTTCAGAGACCCGGGCCTGGGTCCCCTGGGTTATTGCTCCTGATGCCCTGTGTGGAACCACTGAGCAATTTCTCAGACCTGTGGGTCCTCGAGACTGGATGCACATAAGAAAACCAGACCTTTAAAATATATAAAGGAATTCACTATGCAGCACAATCTCAACAGTTTAGTAACAAGAATAAAATAAACAATAAAATTCCTGGGTATTTATGTAACAGGACAAACTAAAATTTTATACAAAGATAACTATCAAAATGTTTGGGCAAGTATTACTGAAGAGCTACAAAGATGGGAAAATTGAAAATTTTGTGGCAAGGCCAATACGTACTCAGCAACTGTCTCGTTCGCGGCCTGGGATCGCTTGTAGAACGCATGTCGGCTAGCGATCTGCGAGGGTTGCGGTGCAAAATGCCCCTGCAGTTTCAGTTTGAGTTCAGCCAGGGACATGGTTTTGATTTCAGCCGGGGCGACATCGAAGACAGCCCTTCCACAGGAGCTGAGGAGCGTCGCCTTCTGATGGTCCTCACCCTCAATCTGGTTAGCCTGGAGGTGGAACTTGAACCTGGTCAGGTAGGAATCCCAGTCCTCGAGGTCGGGTTCGAATGCCTCGAACCATGGGTTGACGGCCATCACTGCTCTTTGTGCTGGCACTGGCACAAGTGCTGTAGCTTATCAGCTGGGTCTCATTCTTCCGCCACGGGTTCCTCAGGGGCTTCTTGGTTGTCCGCCGTCCTGGCGTTGGTTCAGCGGAGCTGCCTACCCGCTCTATAATCACATCCTTATTGCCAATTGTTAGATACGAGACTTGAGGCAGCAGGTGAACAGTGGCAACAGCTTTATTGAACACAAAGTCAGAAGAACCAGAACGAGACAAATTATGGAGCAACAGGCTCCTTTTTAAATAGTCCGGGCTTGGCAAGCCACGCCCACATGTCAGATAAGATCCAATCCGAAACTGTACATAAAGACCAATCACTTTGCTTCCCTCCAGAAGTTCCTTTGTTCTGATAGGTCGGTGTACAATACCTTGTTCAGACTCCAGCTCAATACATTCAATTGCATATACAACAGTTTTGATGTTGCTTTTGGTGTTGTTTGCTAAGGGTATGACTGAATGCAATAAAGTTTGTGCATGTACGCATGTATAGTTTGGTCATTTAAAATATATCTATATACAGGAATTATAGAAACAGTAGAATTGGGATTTTACTCCCTGTACTAGCCATAAGGCCCTAACATTCTCATTGAATTTCCAACACAGTACAGTTTGAGATGACCTGCACTAAACAAACTCAAACTCCTCCCCCATAATATCAATGGGCTCTATGTGCAACAACCACATGCCATCACTTCAAAAGTGTTCTTCTGTTCTTGTGCTAGGGTTGCCAGGTCACTCCTGGCCACCAGCAGGGGATGGGAGGCGGGTAGGGTTGCCAGCTCCAGGATGGGAAACTCCTGGAGATTTGGGGATGGAACCTGGGGAGGAGGACAGGGACCTCAGTGGGGTACAATGGCATAGAGTCCACCCTCCAAAGCATCCATTTTTTCCAGGGTAATGATTCCTGTAGTCTGCAGATGAGCAGTGTCTTCTGAATTGGCATGAACAAAGTAGAAACAAACAAAAATCAAGCTTACAAATGTAGATTTTGACCACATTTTTCTATGATTTATTTTGTACTGAACAAAATTAATAAATACATTATCTAGGATAACAACAGGTTTTCATCTCATCCATGAAAAAATAATGCTTTCAATTTTTCACATTTTAAAACCTGCTTTGTTATTTTATTTTAAAAGAAAATGCAAGACAACAGTAGTGAAGCCTAAATATACAGAATGTCCATGAAGGAGTTACATTTACAAGAACCTGATACAGAAGCCTATATTTTGCCCCCATAATAAAGAGTTCTCTGCAATAATATTTAAACCAGCTGGTTTAAATAAAAACACCCCAGTAACCCTACTTCTAGAGCAATGAGGTGTTTACTTTTCAAGTATTTAATCAGTAAAATGTAAAAGATTCCTTGCTGATTTTACATTGTACCTTTTAAAACCAAAACGCCCATCCTCAAAACAGAAAAACAAAGCAGAAAGACAACAGGTCCATTAACCTGATCAGCCTGTTAGAATCCCGTGTGTCTTCAAGAAAACAGAAAATATCCATTTTGCTAACCAAAGGAGCGTGCTGGGAAAAAAGCAATTTATGCACATGGAACATGATTTTTCTAGTGGTGAAATCTATGTGATAGAAAGGTAATCCAGGTCTATTCCCAATAAATTCTTCTGCTGCTGGTTTTACTACGGTCCTTAAAAAATGTTGTCCAGTTGTCTAAGTAGTCTTTAGAAAACTCGAGAGTGCAAAAAACACAACACTCCTTCATAGCATGGAAGGAATTCCACTGGCTGCAGAGGTGCTCACTTCGCCTTTGGTAATTCAAAAGCAGAAATCAGATAACTTCTATAAGGAAAAGCCAGCAAAGGAAAAATTAGCAGATAAAATTGATCTTCACTACATAATGTGCAATAACGAACACTGTTATATAAAGGAACAATTGCAGAAAGTGTTACTTGCTGATGGCAACCATATTTAAAAGACAGGCTCCAATACCATTGAGACACTGGGGAGAAAAGGGGGTATTTAAAGGTTCACCTTACCATGCAAGCAGAGGCAGTCTTAGCAAACACCCTGTTTGGGGCCTGGGCTGCCCACTTGTGGCAGTGGCTCAGGCTTACCTTGCATAGGGACTCAACTGCTCCTTGCCTGGGGCCAGGGTGGTGCTTGGAAGGGGGGGGTCAGTCAGTGAGTAGGGAGTCCCATCCTGGAACCCTAAACTTTTCCTTAGAGCCCCAGAATCACTAACCATGCAAGAATGAGAAAAATTGCCTGAACCTGTTGAAATTCCTACTTCTGCAGATTATTTAAAGGTATAGCAACACTGACCGTTGCATCTAGTTATGATATTTCTTCCCTAATGAAGTACTGTGCAGATGTTCAATTACACATACACTAAACACACACAACAGTATCAGTAGGTCTGCAAAAATTCTGCGCGCACAGAAGTGTAGACACTGTCTTTCCCAGAATCTAAAAAGGTAAGTGAAACAGAATAGAGGGCCAACAATAAAAACATAATTATATAGTATGAAAAGATACATGTATTTGCTTAAGGACAATTTTACTGAGGACGCTTTGGCTAAACAATCTTTGGAAGGCACTTTCTGGACCAGAAATTATCATCAGTGAAACATCATTTGGCATGTGATTGCACCTTTGGAGGCCTCATTTATACTTTTATTCTGTGTCTAGTAGCTTCACTTTGGAACAAGTCTTTTCTGGTCCATCTTGTATCTATGTTACATAATTGTATGATTGTACTGTACAATCATACAATATAAACCAATATGCTCCTCATTATGTTTGACCTCTGAAGAAGGCCTATATAGGCTGAAACGCGTCAGGTCAAGTCCATTGGCCCTTGTGTACTAAATTTTGGCATTTTTACATGAGGTGTGATTGGGCCCTTATATGCTTTTTAATTTTTTGTTAATAAATACATGTATCTTTTCATACTATATAATTAAGTTTTTATTGTTCGCCCTCGATTCTGTTTGGCTTACCTTTTTAGGTTCTGGATCCCATGTTTCATGCTTTTGTCCCACACGGTCTTTCCCCCAAGGACTGGGAAAGTTACCACCTCCCCCACCCCATTCTCCATCACATGTAGAGGTCTGATGCCGACCTTCTGCTGAACAAGTAGAGCAGCAGGATCCTGCTCTTCTCTATTCATATGTATTATTATTTGTGCCATGGAACAGTTGTCCAAGGGTACAGTATCAAGTCCTGGAAAAAACATACCTTCTGGAAGGTTAAGGAAATAATTACTTGAAATGAATTTTTTAAAAAATGAATAATTCATTTCACCTCCAAATAGGTAATAGGTGTCATGCATTACTAGGAAGTCTAATGAAACTGGCAGTTCCTCAGCTCTTCTCCCTTTTAAGCTGCAGGCCAATAAAAAAAGACTATGACAAATATGCAGTGCTTCCTTCCAAGTCCTGAAGCTGTTATGTAATACACTGAAGCCTGATGTTTCTTGGATTCCTCTCAGATACCAGTTAGAAATTAAAACAGACTTAAGACATTTAAAGCAAACTTACCTGCTGTCTGATGCGTTTGAACGTTATCTACCTGAGGCATTGGCCCAAGTGTCCCCTTATCTTCAAAGGCCAAAATTGGAGTCAATGGGATTTCAGAGCCATCTTTCTCAGCATTGTTCAGGGCATCCAATCTCGATGGTTTCGTTCCCATAGGTAAACTGATGATCTCTTCAAAGTTTGCATTCTGCATAGACACTCCATTTTCATTTGCATGTTTTCCTGGGTTGAGATTACTGAGAGACAGGAATATGATCAATTAACACATATTATTGATGTACTTTTTAAAAGTACAATTTTATAAATATATTACATTACACACTATTAATAAAACACCATTTGTTATAGTGCAAATATTGTTTCCAATGTCAAATAGCTGTTAACAGCAAATATTTAGCGCTTTCCATGCATAACATAATCTGTAATCTGCAAGGTATTAACAACCTTGTATCGTGCATCTATTTTTTTTAAAAAAAAGATTACCAGCAATTTCCTTTGCTTTTTGTATCAAGCAGTCTCCTCTCCCTGTCTATAGAACTGGAAAACACAGTCCCTAATTGACATAATCTGGTGTTCAATTTGAAAAGTCAGAAAACAGTTACACACACCGATAAATACTGACAGCAGGTGGTACTTGCTATTAATCTGAAACACAATCAAACCTAAGCCAGCAGTAGTTTTGCCTTGATAAACTGGCAATATTTCTGTTTCAAGGGATTTAATATATGATTGGTTTTCTTGCCAAGAAGCAACTTCCTGGCTCAGCACCTAGTTTAAAAAGAGTTTGGGTTGGCTGTCCCTATTATTTGGGCACAAACTCATGGATGTAAGTAGAAAAGGCTGTACCACCTACCCCTATCTCTACCCAAGAGAGGGCTACCAAGGGCAGAAGTCTGCAGTCTTCAGTATTTTGCAAGTCTGCCAGGGTGGGGGTATAGAAGGGAAGCAAATGTTCAATGAACTTCAATTTGAAAAGAAAAGAAGGATTCCCACTGTAGTATCCTCCCAAACAGGCCTTGATGGGGGAAACACTTAAAGGCATACAACATACATAGAGCCATATACATAACACACACTTTACTTTTCTTTGCAATAGAAAGGGCTATGGGGAAGGGAGGGGAAAGCCCACTTTTGAAGGAGAATTGCATTGGAATGCAAACAGAGTTCAGAAGTCTAACAGGAAGAGTGCAGGGAGGGTTTTACCCCAAAAGTTCTGCTAGCTTAAGTGAATGGGACTTGCAATACAGAAAGTCAGCAGAAAGGAAACGGCACTGTATTTCTTTGCTGAGCTGGCAGTAGGCATGTGCTAGATACGGCAATCTGTCTGAGCTTTTTAAATAAACTGTTTATTTTTATCCTGCCAATTTATATTGATTTCTATCATTCTCATTTCTGTGTTTATTACATTTTGGAAGCTACTCCAAGAAATATGTTGTGGTTGACAGAAGAAAACTCTCCTGCATTCATGTTCCTTGGAACCTTTCACATTGTTTTATTTTATTGTGGTGGCTAAGGGGTGGGAGAGGCAACAGTTTTCTGGATCGAAGAATGTCCAATTCCTCCACTCTGGCGTCTCCTATAAATTCTTTAAACCCCAAACACCCACAATCAAATAAAAAGGGAGACACAAGCTTTGATTAAAGATTGGTAGTGTGTAAGCTATGTGCTCCCAAAAGGTCTCTTATTTGGAAGCCTGCTGGACCAAGGCTGCAATTATGTGTGAGGTAAACTTTAAGATATTTAACTATAAAGTCAAGACACAGATGGAGTCAAACAAGAAAGATTTATTTAACAAAAGATAAAGTATTTTGATATGGTAAATGCTTTGTGTGGATGGCTCATGGCTTCAATATATAAAGTAAAACTAGCTCTCAGCTTCACCCCCCAAAGGTGACAGACTTTCCCCCAATAAGAATAATTAGTTGTAGCTGAGTCTCAAATAAACCCTGGAGAGCTGATTCCCCTTTCTCCTGACAAGTGACCTCATCAGGTTCAAGGCTGCTTTTTCTAGAGTACAGAGCTCCTTCCCACAAAACCTGTACACATGAGTTAGGAATGACAGATCCTTAACAGGATGCTTATTTGTCACACTAAGACAAGAGAGGCAGGACTTTTGAGGATGATCACTATAGCTTCCCTTCCTCCTGTCAGCTTAAGGTGACATACACAATTCTTCTATCTCCATTTTATATTTACAACAATACTGTGGGGGTAAATCAGATTAAGAGAGTGACAGATGGACTTGTCTAAATTTACCTAGTGAGCTTTATGACATATTTTTCCTTATTAAAATATATGTAGCCTATCTTTCCTTTGTGGATCAAGGCAGCTTACAGTTCCAAATTTAAAAACACACAAAGTGCAATAAAACTTCAAGTAATCCACACAACTCAAAACTTCTGTAGCCCTAAGGTTGCCAACCTCCAGGTGGTAGCTGGAGATCTCCTGGGATTATAACTGATCTCCAGGAAATAGAGATCAGTTCATCTGGAGAAAATGGCTGCTTTGGAAGGTGGACTCTATGGCATTACACTCCACTGAAGTCCCTCCCATCCTCAAACCTTACTGTCCTTATGCTCCACGAGGGCTGCCAGGTCCCCCGAGGGGGCGGGGGGTTGCCCGCTCTAGGGTCCCCTATCCAGCCGGCCTGGATCCAGCCTTCCGGCAGAATTCTACCAAACCTTTGAAGTCCATTTGATACTATCTTTAAAACAAGTACTACAAAACATAGTACTACAAAACAACTGAAGGCAAAATACCAGAAACTTGGAATTAAGCCTTAATAACCTTGATATATAAATAAAAAACTGATGAGAAAGAAATTAAAAAATTATAGGCCAATTTCATTATTAAATGCTTCTATTCTCACTGCAAAATTGAAAAGAGTTTTGATAAGAAAATAAGAGAAGCCAATGTTGGATCAGGCCAATGGCCCATCTAGTCCAACACTCTGTCACACAGTGGCCAAAAATACCAGGTGCCATCAGAAGGTCCATCAGTGGGGCCAGGACACTAGAAGCCCTCCCACTGTTGGCCCCCCCAAGCACCAAGAATACAGTGTATCACTTGCCCCAGACTGAAAGTTCCTATCTATACCTTCTGGCTAATAGCCACTGATGGACCTCTGCTCCGTATGTTTATTCAATTCCCTCTTGAAGCTGTCCATGCTTGCAGCCACCACCACCTCCTGTGGCAGTGAATTCCATGTGTTAATCACTCTTTGGGTGAAGAAGTACTTCCTTTTATCCGTTCTAACCCGACTGCTCAGCAATTTCATTCAGTGCCCACGAATTCTTGTAATGTGAGAAAGGAAGAAAAGTACTTCTTTCTCTACCTGCTCTATCCCATGCATAATCTTATAAACCTCGATCATGTCACCCCTCAGCCGTCGTTTCTCCAAGCTAAAGAGCCCCAAGCATTTTAACCTTTCTTCATAGGGAAAGTGTTCCAACCCTTTTATCATCCTTGTTGCCCTTTTCTGCACTTTTTACAATGCTATAATATCCTTTTTAAGGTGTGGTTACCAGAACTGTACACAGTACTCCAAATGAGGTCGCACCATTGATTTATATAGGGGCATATTCATAGGAAAAGTGTTCCAACCCTTTTATCATCCTTGTTGCCCTTTTCTGCACTTTTTACAATGCTATAATATCCTTTTTAAGGTGTGGTTACCAGAACTGTACACAGTACTCCAAATGAGGTCGCACCATTGATTTATATAGGGGCATCATGATACTGGCTGATTTGTTTCCATTTCCCTTCCTAATAAACCCCAACATAGCATATCTACTATGACTCCAAGATCTCTCTCTTGGTCAGTTTCTGTCAGTTCGGACCCCAACAATGTGTATTTATATTTAGGATTTTTGGCTCCAATATGCATCACTTTGCACTTGGCCACACTGAACCCCATTTGCCACATTGATGCCCACTCGCCCATCCTCGACACATCCCTTTGGAGTGCCTCACAATCCTCCCTGGTTCTCACCACCCTGAACAGCTTCATGTCATCTGCAGATTTTGCCACTTCACTGCTTACTCCCAACTCCAAATCATTAATAAACAAGTTAGAAAGCATCGGACCGAGTACTGATCCCTG
>NW_015159715.1:1562481-1564493 GCF_001447785.1 Gekko japonicus
TGACTCAGGTCTTTCAACACCCCTCCCGAAATCAGCGGTTCTGGAGTGGGCAAGCACTTCTCATCTTCCACAGTGAAGACAGAGGCAAAAAATGCATTCAGCTTCTCAGCCATTTCCCTATCATCCTTCAGTACTCCTTTTACCCGTTGGTCATCCAAGGGCCCCACTGCCTCCCTGGCTGGTTTCCTGCTTCTAATGTATTTGAAGAAAGTTTTATTGTTGGTCTTTATGTTTTTTGCTATATGTTCCTCATATTCCTTTTTTGCCTGCATGATCACAGACTTGCATTTTAATTACCACAGCCTGTGTTCCCTTTTATCAACCTCACTGAGACTAGCTTTCCACTGCTTAAAGGAATCCTTCTTACCTTTTACAGCTTCCATTACTTTGTTAACTATGCAGGCATTTTTCTATACCTATTTGTGCCTTTCCTAACCTGCAGTATATATTTTTTCTGAGCTTCTAGGATTGTAGTTTTAAATAGTCTTCTAGCTTCCCCAATAGGTTTGACCCTTTCTACTTCTCCTTTTGGTTTCTTCCTCACATGTCCCCTTCATATCAGAGAACTTACCCCTTTTAAAGGTAAAAGTGGCTGTGTCAGTCTTTTTGGGCAACTTCCTATTAATACAAATGTTGAACTCAATAACATTATGATCACTGTTCCCAAGCGGTGCAATCTCTCACTAGGTCTTGGGCATTACTTAGGACCAAATCCAGGATCACCTCTCCCTTGGTAGGTTCTGTGACCATCTGTTCCATAGCACAGTCATTGATAGTGTCTAGAAACTCAATCTTTTTTTCCTGACTTGAACACATATTGACCCAATCAATGTGTGGGTAATTAAAATCTCCTATTACAACACAGTTTTTTTGTTTAGCTGCTATCTTTAATTCATTCATCATTTTATAATCCTCTATTTTTTGATCTGGTGGGCGATAACAAACTCCCAGTGTTAAGCTTTCTTTTGGGCCCACTATTTCAACCCATAGCATACAAATAATACATCAAGATCAAGCAGGCTTTTTTACCAAAAAGACAACTTAGAAACAACGTAAGGACTATATTGAATGTAACTGAATATTTTGAAGCACATCCAGAGAAACAGATGGCTTTGATTTTCTGGATGCCAAAAAAGCATTTGATAATATCAGCTGGAACTTCATGCTGGAACAACTACTAACTTCACAATGTGATAAAGAATTTTTTACAATGGTGAGAGCAGTTTATACTAAACAACAAGTGAGGGTCCTTGTTAATGGAGATTTAATGCAAAATATTGAAAAACAAAATGGAACCAGACAAGGATGTCCACTTTCACCATTATTATTCATATTAGTGCTTAAAATACTGAATGATATGATTAGAGAAGACATATATATTAAAGGACTTAAAATAAGAGAAGAATATAAATTGCAAGCTTTCGCAGATGACTTGGTTTTTATTTTAGAAAATCTATTAGATTCTATTACGAAACTTTTAAAAACTCGACAGGATTATGGCCAGGTGGCTGGAGTAAAAATTAATTTAAATAAAACAAAAATGTTAACAAAAAATATGACGAAAGACCAAATCCAACAGATACAAGAAGTATCGGGTTTGGAAGTAAAAAAAAAGGGTGAAATACTTGGAATAAACATAACAAACAGATGTAGCTCTTTAATGGAAGACAATTATATGGAATTTATATTGGAAATTAAGAAAGATTTGGAAAAATGGAAAAAACTACAAATATCTCTGATGGGAAGGATAGCTACAATAAAAATGAATATTTTACCAAGAATACAGAGCATGACTTGCCACAGACATAAGAACATAAGAGAAGCCAATGTTGGATCAGGCCAGTGGCCCATCTACTCCAACACTCTGTCACACAGTGGCCAAAAATACCAGGTACCATCAGGAGGTCCACCAGTGGGGCCAGTACACTAGACGCCCTCCCACTGTCCCCCCCCAAGCACCAAAAATACAGAGCATCCCTTGCCCCAGCCTGAGAGTTCCTATCTATACCTTT
>NW_015159715.1:1564918-1572278 GCF_001447785.1 Gekko japonicus
GGTGGGATTAGGTGGGTCAGTTTTTTCGATTGTTTTCGATCTATGTACTGGAAAGGCATATGTTTGTTATTGTATTTCTATATTTGAAAACTGCTTTGTGAAAGTTATTTTGAAAAATAATAAAAAACAATGAACAAAAAAAAATAACAGAATTAGATAAGATATTGTTATATACTGAAGAGAAACTGATTAAGAAACTACATGTAATAATGTTGGAAAATAAAACACAGGATGAAATAGTTAAACATTCCATGGTTAAATGGGCACAAAACTTGGGTCATAATATTGATTTAAACCAATCGTTACAGGTATGGAAAACAAACGTAAAAATTACTAAAGCAACCTCATATAAAGAAAATATTTATAAAATGTTTTATAGATGGTATATGACTCTAAATAAACTAGCAATGTTTTATCTGAATTTATCAAATGATTGCTGGAAATGTCAAAAAAGTGTTGGTTCTTTTTTCATATGTGGTGGACTTTTGATAAAGTTAAAAAGTATTGGTCTTGGATCCATGGAATGTTAGAAAAAATGTTAGAATGTACTATACCTTTTGTACCTGAATTGTTTTTATTGAGTATAAAACCTCTTTTTTAAAAAATGATTTTTATTATTTTCAAACAAAACATGACAAACAAATATACAAACAGATATGAGAGTAATACTAGTAACACTATACCCTTTAAACTACCTCATACATATATATCTAAATTCCACTCTTGCTAACCATAATATGTTTACTATTTAAGCAATATCTAAACATTCCACTGCTATTTTTCTATACAGCTGTCTTTAAGTTTTACAACTCAATAGGTTAACATTTTTTCTACTGATTACCTTTTTGTCTAAGCATTCTACAATAGTCTTCTACAAAATACATTTAAATATCATTCCCCTACATCATAATAAGATTCTTTTTTCATGGTTTTTGTACAAGTTGTCAAGGCTTCTGGAATCCTTAAGCCAAAATTAAATGCATTACATCTTTTATAAAAAAAAATTTAAACCTTAACACCTCCATAAATTTACATTCTATGTAATTATCAATATCACAATCTTATTCTAATAAACATTCATGGATATTCCCTAGACAGGATTTTTTAATATACAATTCATACTCTTTTTGGTTAGACTATTTAAGAGACTAGTTTTCATCTTCCCATAAGTATTTTAAATGTGGGCTAAATTTGTAATATATATAGCACATCTTAACCAGTCAAACATAAATAGGGATTCTCTAAATCAATCTTATAACAAAATCCCTAAACCAGTCTTATTCCTATATCTTAATTTCCCCCCCCCTTCTTCTTATAATTTCTTCTTTTTAGTCAAGTCTTGGATCTATGCCTCCTCCTTGTACATGGAAAGGCTTTCTTTCATGGTTTGCCATCTATATTCAATGTTTAGGTTTGTTTCATCTTCTCTCTGCACTTCCTCCTTGCACTTTTAAGGGTTCCAGAATTTGGCAGTCCTTTAGTAGAGCCATTATTCTCACTGCTGAAGTCAGCTTGATTCTCACAGTAGATTAGTTCCTCTTGATTACAGAATTGCCCTGCGTCTTGCACAGTTGGGTACTGTAGTTCCTTTTCACTGTAGTTTGGGTCAGCTTGATTGTAGAGTTGTTCTGCTTCTTGCACAGTTTGGTGCTGGCGGTTCTTACCAGTGATTTGATTTAATGCTGAAGGTTTTTGATCTAATATCCGTTCAAAAACCTCCTTGACTGCCTGGTTCACTGAGTCAACAATCACAGCCTGGATCTTCGCCCAAGATATTTGAAGCTTATCAGATTCTACAGAGCTCTCCATATCTGTATCATCTGGCATGTTCTTCTGAGGGTGCTGATCACTCATTTCAACACAATGACAAGAGTCTCAGTTCAGTCTAGCAAAGTCCAGCATCTCTACAGGTTGCTTATCAGCTGTCTCTTTCAAGCTGCCTGCCTCTGCCAGATAATACTCCCCTCAGCAGTCAACAATCTCTCACACAAGCTGAGTGTTCTGCAGCTTTATGGTAAAGACTAAACATAGTGCGCTTTGTGATGACCCCTTATATGGGGAGGACTGGTTTCCCTTTAAAAGTGTTCTTTATTTTGTTCTACTAGGGTATATCCGGCTGCCACCAGGAAATTTAAGGTTTTCCAAACCTTTATACTTTACTTTTGCTATTACTGGGTAGGTAGGTCGAGTGTAAGGCTTATGGGGAACTATGTAGTACTGAGGAAGTATTTCTTTCCGAGCTGGTATACTTAAATAAAAGAGGATTTATTGAAATAATTCATAAATAAAAGGGTAGAACAAGGTATCTAGTAATGGGTAATAAATGAACCATTGCTTGGTGTATCGCACACAATATGCTCCCTTACTGACAGGGATCTTTCAGGTAACTTTGTAACACTTTAACTCAAGGTCATATTAGTTCACTGTTTTCTCCAGTTTATCAGGACCTACACCTTTCTATAACTTGTCTTCAATTGAACTTTCATTTACTTTTTCCTATTCTCTCAGAACAACCTCAGCTGTTCTTAACTGCTTACACACAGAACTGCTTCTAGCTTCCTTCACACAGAACTTAACTCTTATATCACACACAAGACTGCTTCTCTCACAGACCTCAGTACTAACTAACTTATCAACTGTCTTCATCAACTGTCAAACCTGTAACTGTCACTCCTGACAGACATATATATTCATCCACTCAGAATCACTTCCAAAACCCCTCCCCCTCTCTGTCAATCACCAATCATACCACGCTTGCTTCTCTCAAGCACTCTAGTCTACTTACCATGCAACCAAACTTTTAAAGAGACACACACACAGAAACAAGGAATCGTTACACGCTTCTATTCTGTTCTCAGCAGTAAAGCGTAACGTCGCAAAGAATTGTTGCAAGATGGTGAATTTCACTCTGTATATCTTTCTTTCTTTCTTTTTAAGAAAAAAGTTCATAGTTCTCTTGTAGAAGCTCAAACAAGAGACCCTCTTTGCCCCAGGAAATGTTTATCTCAACATTCTTTTTGTGACTCTTATCTTGTCCCGGCCACTTTGCTCAGAAAAGGGGGGGGGAATTCCACCTCTCCTTTCTGTATCGTTTTGGAGATTTAAAAGAGCTTATTCGAAGAAATCATCAGATTCTTCAATGTTGCTGTTACAGGTACTTATGGCGCGTGTCTTCATCAATGTTTTGGATGAGGCTCAAAATAACTCTCTTGCTTTGGCGGTGTTTACATCTGGTGCTGTTATGGCTGCCATAACTGCTCTTCTCTGTTCCCTGCTTCTGGGACGATCCAGGGCTTCCACCCGCTTTTTGCCTGAAGCGGGGCCCCCGAATCAAGTCCCTAGCTCCAGACCTCCCTCCAGGAGGTCCAGTGGGGTTTGGAATCATCTGAACCCCCCCTAAAAAGAACGAAGAATCGGTCTTAGCTGGGAGCAGTTCTTGGTGTCAACCGTGTCGATGCACTGAACGAGTATAAAGCCTGAAAACTATAAAAACATTTTTTAAACCTTATTATACATGTATTGACTACTGCAAGAATTTTATATGCTAAATATTGGAGGGAAAATGAAGTTCCTTCAAAAGAAGAAATTATAAACAAAATACCTGAAACTGCAGAGATGGATAATTTAACTTTAATTTTGAGAGGAGAAGATGAAGGAAGCTTTGAAAACACATGGTCAAGATTTTACAAATGGTTGGAAAACTAGAATAAGTAAACAATATGGCCATATAACTGTATTAGAATAAAGTATGAACTATATTTTAAAATATGATGCAAATATTTACACAAAATACATGGTGGTCAAAATGGATGAGATACAAGTAGACAATGTATGAGGTAACATATTAGACATAACAAGGATGTAATGGAATCCCCCACTTGTATGTATTTATGTTTGTTTGTTTTTGTTTATTTGTTACAAAAAATAAAAATTTCTTAAGAAAAAGAAAGTATATGTTTCTTGAAGCTAGCACCAATCCCAGCCTCCCAATGAAGAAAGCATCTTCATGTGTAAGAGTGCCTGATACACAAAAGGTAATTTATTTTGACCTCTGACTCTAGTTTTTTCAAAACCTTTTTAACACTATGATAAGAACGTAAGAATAGCCCTGCTGGATCAGACCAATGGTCCATCTAGTCCAGCATCTTGTCTCACACAGTGGCTGAAGCTTGCAAGAAAGAGTAGAACACTCTTTTCTGAACACTGGAAAGCAGACATTAGTAATGTATTATCTATAGTAGCTTTTATTTTTCTTAACAACCACCGGAGATATATAGAATGAGAACAGGACTTTTAAATTTCTCATTAAATTTTAAATAGTGTACTCTTTGCTACCAAGCAGTGCACCTTGCTTTCAACAAATGCTTTCACTTATACAGCAAACGTAACCCACAAGAGATGCTATCTAGAGGTGTCAAACTCATTAATTATGAGGGCTGGATCTGACATAAATATGACTTTGTCGGGCTGGGCCATAGGGGCCCTAAAATGTAATGCCAGGTACCAGAGATACAAACTTTATAAAAGACAGCAGCTGGTAAGCGCCAAGTTGGTGTGTCTTCACTGCAAGGCCCTATGGGTGCTGCCTGAAGGGGGAGCAAACCCCTTCCCCAGCCCACTCTCACCATCAATGCTATGAGTCCTGGCCCCAGGGTAAATACGTGAAGCAACGGGGGGTTGTGAGCTCCCCCTGTCCCCGAGCCACCATGAAAGGGGACTAAGAAGACATTGAACTAATTCCCTCCACCTGTAGAAACAGGGGAGTGGTGGCCCAGGTTCAAGGCCATGTGCATGGAGGGACCCAGGCCAAGTAAAGCCTGATAAGCCAGTGATGCCTGCATGGCAATGGCTGCCTCTGGCCAAGGCTGCCAGGCGATCCACGTCAGGGCGATCCTGGGGGTTCAAGCCAGAGATCATCAGTGAGCTGCAACACTCCCATGCAGCGGCAGCTGCCCCAGACTAAACACCACTGGATCATCTGGTGGGGGAGTGGGCACCATGTGCACATATGGCAAAGGCCCCAGGCCACCCAGCAACCAGTATAATTGGAGATCGCCAGCACTGCCCCCCCCAAGGCAGCACCGGCCTATGGCCACCAGGTGCCCATAGGGGAGGGAGCCCAGCCGCCAAGTCACATGCTCGGTGGCAGGACTAGGCCCCTGATATGTGGAAGAAACTGCTGAAGAACAGCCCCCTCATGGGCCAAAGCACAGCTGCTGCATGGGGGGCTGCGAATACGGCAGCAGTGCTGGACACCAGCAGAGGATTGTCTGCACCAACGGCAGCAGTGCTGGACACCAGCAGAGGTGTCCTATGTGCAAATTCTGATCCCCATGGCCATTTGGGACAGTATCCTTGGAGCTGCATAGTTTGGAACTTCACCTTGGAACCTTGAGCCAGCATGAGTGTGGCTGTGAGGCTACCACGAAAGTGAAGGGGTTCTGCTTGACTGCTGCAGATGAGGTTGTTCTGCCATGCTGAAGCTACAATAATCCCCCCACCCAGCAGCCTCCTGTTCCCTCCCTCACACCAGTTGCTTGCGGGCCGGATAAGAGCCCTGGATAAGAGTTCCTGCCCCCAGGCCTTATGTTTGACACCCCGATCTAGAGCATTTGAAAGGCAGCTGTGGAGTAAGTGATAAAACATACTGAAACACACAAAAACAGGAAAATAATTTGATTTAATATACTTGCATTAAAAAAGAAATTACCTAACATTTCTCAATCAACATCCACCCCCAAACAGCATTCTCTCACTCACCTGTCTACATTTGCTGTGGGCTGATGTGAAATGAGCACATGGGTGTGGGTTACCATTTCCCCATTGCGTGGAGATTCTGGCACACACTGAACCTGAGAGTCGATCACAGGGCTTAAGGGAGATGTAGGGCTGGTCACTGGCAGAGGGGAAAAAAGGAAGAGGAAGAAATGTTTCCCATGTAACCTTTCCTACAAAGAATAGATTTGTTTAAATCTAGACATGTGCACAGAATGTATGTATGTATGAAAGTTGCCTATGCAAAGGATCAGCATGCTGCTCATGTTCAGATGTGCTCTCTTCCTTGGTGCCTGGTATTCAAATGTGAGGCCAGGATAAAGACACGTTCCAGGGACAAAATCTAAGGAGCCCTGCTTGAATTCCCTCAACTTTAAAGAAACAGCTATACAATTTTCAGGTACTAATGTTGTGGTTTAGAAGGCCATCTACCATAAATCTTTGTTTCTGCACTCCTTGCTCAGAATTAATCTCAAGATTCTTTTTAAAGTCACAAATGGAAGAAGACTGCTAGGAGCTTAATCACATTTGGAATTATTGATTCTCATAGCATACCTACCAATGTGTAGAGCTGAATATTTTGCCATGGTGATTTAAACTGGTCTCCCCCCAATTAATCATTTATAGCTTTAGTGAAATAATCTACCAATTAAGACTTGCACTGCTAAACCAAGTAGAAATCAAAAGAAATACCTGCATCTTTTATCTCCCCATTTTGCTGTTCATTTGACTTCTGTAAAATAAAGTTAACATTAAAATGCTGCATTGAGGAAAAAAAATCCAATCATTTCTCTGAGAAAGAAATTGAAAATGTACCTTCTCTGTAGCTTCTGTTCGTCTAGTTCTTTTCATAATCTCTTCAAGACGCTATAAAGTAAATGAGGAGGAAAGCCATTGATCAATCTAAAAATCATAATTTTGAAATACATAAAAAGGGTCACAGAAAGAATGGAAGTGATCTTCATCTGGTTGTAATGGAACCATTCCAGTTCATAGGCACTTACAGTGATCTGAATGGGCTCAAATTTTAGAAAAGTTAAAATTATTCACAATAGTGTAAGTAGCACAGGTCTGCCACTGTCAGCTATGGAAATGGAAAAGCCCTGTTTGCATTCAAGCCTCCTCTGGATCATGTATTACATTTGCTGTTACCTTCTTCCTTTCTAAACGCTCTTGTTCTTCTCTTTGGAAATGCTTTTCACGCTCTAACCGGATCCGTTCTTCTCGTAATCGAGCTTCTTCTTCTTTCTAAAGGGATGGCACAGGAAACGAAAAAATAGACTGACTTATTTATTATTCATTTACTTTTAAAAATTCCATGCCACCTCTCCAGGGAACTTACCCAAGGCAGCATAAAAAATAAAACAGCCCCCAAAAGTTAACAATTAAAACTCAACATAAAGGGGGAACGGTGGCACAGAGGATTTATCCTCTGGTTATAATAGTAACATCTGAGCTGAACAGGCTTGCTGTCAGTTCTAGCCCCGCGCTGGTGTGAGCTGCCAGCCTTGTCCCCAGCTCGCCGTCTACCCAGCGGTTCGAAAGCTTCGGCGAGTAGATAAAATGGGTACCACACCTTAGAGAG
>NW_015159715.1:1572464-1583704 GCF_001447785.1 Gekko japonicus
AGATGATGATGATGATGATTATTATTATTATTATTATAAAATCTAGCCAGTGCATAAAACCAGCATAAAACATCAAGCAGCTTAACTTCTCAGCCTAAAAGCAGACTGTAAAAATATTAACATCAAATCCCTTAATTAAAAGCCTGAGTAAAAAGAAAGGTTTTGGCCTGGCAGAGTAGCAGAGACACCCAGGCAAGCTTCAAGGGGAAACAGGGTTGCCAGGTCCCCTAATCAATCTGGAGGGGAAATCTGGGGGGCATTCTGTGGGTAGGCAGGGACGTTCAGCGATGTGATGACATCACCTAGAAATGAAGTTATTGCATTGGTGATGCCGGGGCAATGCTTTGGTTTTTGGGTAAAACTCTATGGTAAATCTGCTCTCAAACCATAGAGTTTTGCCCCCAAACCAGAGAGTCCCTGTGTGATGTCCCCAGAGCGATGATGTCACTTCTGGGTGATGTCATCACACCTGGGACTTCATGTGGCAAGGTCTCTGTTTAGGAGTGGGGTTTCCCCTGCCGGCCAGCTGCTCCGTGGCAGGGAGATGCCCCCCAAACCGAGGGATCCCCCGCTCAGACTTGGGGGGGCTGGCAACCCCAAGGGGAAAGGATGTTCCACAAGCAAGGTGTCACTGCCAAAAAAGCCCAGTCTCTGGTTGTCAGCTAGGAGGATCTTTGCTAGTGGACTGGACGTAAGAACATAAGAGAAGCCAATGTTGGATCAGGCCAATGGCCCATCCAGTCCAACACTCTGTCACACAGTGGCCAAAAATACCAGGTGCCATCAGGAGGTCCACCAGTGGGGCCATTAGACACCAGAAGCCCTCCCACTGTGGGAGGACAGCATGGGAGGATGCAGTTCTTCACGCATCCCTATCCCAAGCCATGTAGGGCCTTAAAGGTGAGAATCAGCAGCTTGAATTGTGACTGGAAGCAGATGGGCTGCAAGTGCAGATCTTTTCAGCACTGGAGTGATACAATCCCTGTATCCCGCTTAAACTAATCACTGGACTATCAACATCAACTTATCTGAGCATCACAGTTTAACTAACTTGATATTTATTTCTGAAGTCCAATTACTACAATCCAGCAAGTGTATGAAATAAATGCATAAGTGCAGTTTGTAGCATTCCCCCCCCCACCTTCTTCTTCTACAGAACAGGTCCCACTGGGGCATACTAAAAAACAGCCCTCAACTGGACAAGGTTAGAGAGAGGTGACAATAAAAACTGGTTATAAAAAGAAAAGAAAATCTCACTAAAATGCAATCTCAGAACCTCTTTGCATCATAACCAATGTTTTCACACGATTTTTCAGACTAAACTGACATTCTAAATTTGCTTCTGAATTCCTGCGCCCCCTTCTTCATAAGATTAAAATACCGGAAGCCCCTGAGTGCTTCAGAGAATACTAGCTTTTCTGAGGGCAGACATTAGCAGGGCCACATTATGACTTTCGAGGGCCCTAGGCACACTTTTTCCTTTGTGGGCCCCTGCCTCCATAAAAATAGTTAAAATTATATTTTATGACTAAGTTGGTATAAAGACAAACTGGATTATAGTTGTCTTTATGCCGACATAGTCGAAGTATGTATTAGGGCTGTGGAGGTCTTCAGCCCTAAGAATTCATTTTTTCCCTTCTGATTTTAAAAGAAATTAAAACATTTTCATTTCATGGGCTCCTAAAAGTATTGTGGGCCCCGATGACAGAGTTTAAATATGCAAAGGCAATGGAGCACTGATTGTTTGGAGAAAAATAAGTAGGTTTATTTAAAGAAGAACAAACTGTTATAGAACATAGAAGAGAGAGCCTTTACTGTCTAGCCTAACTGCTGTGAGAGGAACAACAACAAGAGGGAGCTCTGCAGGAACAGGAAGTCTCCAGAATGGCCAATCAGGAGACAGCAAGGACATAATTTGAAATTGTGGGCAGTACCTAATCTAGCTGTGCTAACTACCAGTCCTCCAGCCATCTCCCTGTAGGGTGATCTTCAGATCTTCTTCATAAGGCTGCACTAGAGACCTTGCCTATTCAAACAGGTCCTAGGCACTGTGCTTGCTGTGCCTAATAGATAGGCTGGCCCTGGACATTAGTCTGCTGGTATTCTTGATGTGTGTACCTAACACTGAAATGCTAACCCTTTTCATCTAATTAGAGAATTACGGAGAGCTTGCAAACAACATGTTTAAGCATTCAGGATAACTGACAGAAGGAATATTGTTGAACTCTTTTCCTGCACAGTTTTACACTGATTATATTCCACTGGCTTGTCTTGGGCTTCTTTTGTTGGCAACCACTTCTGGGGGAGGACAGGAGGAGGCATAAGCACCATAAAAAAACCTTTGGCATCTCTCTACTTGCTAATCCTTGAGAGCACCCTATGAGAAGAGCTGAGAAAGGTAAAATGCCACGCTGCCCTTTGCAACTGGAAAGCAAGCATACATTTCCACTGGCAAGGGAGGACAGACGTAACTGACTGCAGCTCCTAGCTGATCACAGGCTATGCCTTGACAAAGCATCATTTCAGAACTTTACAGCAATTAGAGGAACATTTCCAGGAGTTTTATGAGAATCAGTTCAGTCTCACAGTGAAGAAGTATCATACCAGAATCAGGAACACTTATGCTGACACTCCAACATTGCCATGATGCTCACCGGGCAAATCTGGATGTGTCTGTCTCTCTGTGTTGGGGTTGAAGATGATATGCATTTATGTCTAAACAAGTATATGTCTTCCTGCTTTCCCTTTTGATTTAGAGTTTCCACATATAATCCACATGCTCATCTTTTAGCTATCTGTGCAAACAGCCACAAACATACTCGAAAATCACAGCACACCTGCTTCTGAAGCCGTTCCATTTCCTCCCTCTCTTTCTGTTCTTTTTCTTCAGCCAGACAGCGCAGCGCTGCCTCTTTCTCCTGCTCCAGTTCTGCCTCTCTTCGCTTCTGCTCTGCCTCCTGCTTATCAGCCTCTTCCTCTCGACGAGCTCGCTCTTCAGCTATCCTCTGTGCCAGCTCCTCCTTCTTTTGCCTATAAAGCATCCAGAACAGAGTCAGACATATGTATGGGATGAGGGGCTCCGGATAACACAGGGCTATAGGATTGCTTTGAAAAGCAAAAACATTAAAAATAAGTAACTGTCTTAAAAGTTCAGAAAGAGCAAGATTTAAAATTCCGAGAGAAAACTGTCTGCCTTTCTTCTCTCACAAACTCAGGGGGCTTACAGAGATTTCCCAGAAAGTCTCCTATTCAGGCACTGACCAAGGCCAGGCCTACTTAGGCTTCAGCGAGGACAGGTGGCTGCCTCATATGCTCTCCCAACTCACCCTGAGACCAAAACAGCAGACCACAGTGACAGCTTTACAGAAAAAAAGGGGAGAGATGCTTCCCCCCACTATAACTCAACTCTTAGAAAGAGAAGTAATACCTGGATATAATGCTAAGTTTGCCATCTCTCAATGGAGTGACAGACTTGCTCCTCAGAAAGACAACTCAATGTAGAGCCAACAGACACATATTCTAGAACTAGACCGCCTCACACTGCAGAGAGGGGAACCTGCAGAGAGATACTGATGAGGAGCCCTTTGAGCCAAGCAGTCGCCCTGTTTGGTGTAGTGGTTAAGTCTGTGGACTCTAATCTGGGAGAACTGGGTTTGATTCCCCACTCCTCCACTTGCACCTGGCTGGATGACCTTGGGCAAGCCATAGTTCTGGCACAGCTGTCCTTGAAAAAGAGCAGTTTCTGTCAGAGCTCTCTCAGCCCCACCTACCTCACAGGGTGTCTGTTGTGGGGAGGGAAAGGAATTTGTAAGCTGCTCTGAGACTCCTTTGGGTAGTGAAGAGCGAGGTATAAATCCAATCTCTTCTTCTTCCCTGGACATGCTGCTATCAGGGCTGTCTTTCTGAGCATTTGAGCCTGCTTTCTTATGTCCAAGACAGTTTAAAAGCATAACTCTAAAACTAGTAGGTTTTATTATGCTTATGCCCAGCCTTGAATCAACACTTCTCATCCTTACTAAAAAAGTCTGACCACAAACATGACGCAAGCAGGAAAAAAAGACAAAAACTACCAGTAAGAAGATGATTTGACTACGTGAGATGATGGTCTGAAGCAACCTAACAGAGACAGTCCACTTCTTCAAGGGAAATCAAATGTCAACTGAGCCGGAAGAGATGGGCATCAAACATTTATGCTGCATAACCCTAGCCACTACGTTTTTGCTACTGGACGCAACCATACATGACACACAAAGCAGTGCTTGCTTCAAGAAGTAGGGACCATCTCATGGGAATGAAGTTAAACCACACAGCTTTTCTCCTGGAAAAAGTGGTCCATAAGGAAGCACTAAATACAAATGGTAGAAGTCTTACAGTTTGATCCAGAAACCATTAAAGGGGAATATTCTGTACCAAGCTCAATTAGCCCCAATTTTTTTTTTTTTTTTGGGGGGGGAATGGAATAAACTTGCTGAACTTAGCTGACAAACTGGTTCAGTTAAGTAGAAACACTGGGATACAAGCCTATTTACTCTCCTTAGTAAACCACTGCAGTTAATGGCTGGGATCCAAAGACAGCACAAGCCATTTCCACTTGCTCAACCGAGACTTGTACTTGTGTTTCTCAAACGGCAAATCCTATGTTTCATAGCAAATTGATTTTGAAACTGAGGCTTTCACAAGAACTGTGTATGGTGTATGTTCAAAAAAAGGTTGTAAACCCCCCACTGCACATACCCAATCCCTGGGACATGCCTTAATTATCTCTTTGGATTCCAGCCAACAGATCCAGACAATTCAAAATGCAAAGGCTCTTATTTCTCTAGGCTGCAGATCACATAATACCCACAACATCTCGGACAGTGGCAGAAGGGCAGCTGCTCAGCTAGTGTAACACGGTTCACCTCCATCACTTGCAGAAGACAGATTACTCCTTAGCAGGGGTCACTTCCTGCAGAAGCGCACAGGAGCGGAGCTCCGGCAGTAAAGAGCCCCGGGGTGCAGGCACATGCAACAAGCCCCATCCCCTGCTCCCAGCAGCCCTCAGTCAGAGCAAGAAGCAGCCAGGTAAGTTTCAGAGCCCCCCCCCCCGGCCCCCTGGTCCAAAACAGTCCAGTGGCACCTTTAAGACCAAGTTTTATTCAGGTAGAAGCTCTCCCTCCTCTGTGAGGACAGATCTGCATGTTCCCCCCCCCAAAAAAAAGCTAGCAATCCAAAACAGTCCAGTGGAGCCTGAGTGGTGGGTGTTGCCTTCTGACACACTTCCAGTGATGTCAGGGGGTGTGGCATTTGCAAATAAGTTATGCTAATGAGTTATGCTAATGAGCTCCTGCACCTCTTTTTCTACGAAATGACCCCTGCTCTTTAGACAATGTATTGATTGCACAGATCAAAAGACAAGAGGCCTTTGATAAGCACCTTTTTTGGCCTTATCAGCTTTAGGGTCCACAACATGGAAGGGAATAAGATATGATAAAATGAATCTTTTCTGCTCATGAACTGGAGAGTGGTCACCTTTCAGTTGCTTCCCTCTCCTTTCTTTCTTGCTCTTCCCGTTCTCGCTGTTCCCGGGCCAGTTTCCTTTTTTCAGCAAGCACTCTGGCTGCTTCTTCTGGGTCTGTTGTCCCTGCAGAAGGCTTGCTGCCGGGAGGAGACGGCGAGGCAGCTGAAGCAGGAAGGGATAGAACTGAGATAGCACCTGATGAAACAAACACACCTTTACCATCCCTATTCAGTCAATTTTTTATATTCTGCCTTCTCCCCAAGATTCCAGGTGTCAATGTGCCAGAAGGCAACAATACACATCAAATATATTAAACAATAGTATCCAGACAGCTACCAGCAGCCATGGACTTGATAAAGTGACACAAATTCAAGAACAAGCTTACCAAGAAGCCCTATAGAAAAAGCCCCACCTTTCAAGACATTCTATGATTTTTTATGGACGGGGTCCTGCAAGTTTCCTCAGGAAGACTGCTGCACAGTGTGGGAGCAGCAGCAACTCCGAAGACTCAAGTACAAGGAGACGCAGATTAAACCATTCTATGACATACTGAGCAGGCATCAGTCATTAATGTAACTGGTCAAATAGGCTTTTAACCATTAAATGCACAATCTGCACATTTGAATAGCATGGGATCTGTGAGCTGAAGCAGAGTGCGGCTTAGTGAGAACCAAAACAGACTGATATACCAATGGATGGCCTTAGTAATTCTGGTGCCCTGGACAAATGTCAGGGATGGCACCCCAGAATCACTGGGTGCAGGGGGGACAATCAGGGCAGCACCCCCCCCCCCAACAGCTGCCCAAGACCTTTGGCCAGGCATTTCTCAGGCTAACATACCTCTCAGCGTTGCTGATATGAGGATAAAACAGAGAAAGGAAGCTTGCTTAGAGTTCCCTTAGGGAAGAAAAGCAGACTATAAAATATCTAAATAAATACTTGCAGAAGTCCAGAGCAGGATTGATCCAAAAGCTTCAAATCTGATTTAAATGTCTACCAAGCAACAATGGCACTATGAGAAAGAGAACTTCTGAACAAGTGCAGTGTGACTGGGCAGGCTGCCAGCCAAGGCAGCCAGTCTGAGTCTCCCCTGTCTCATTTACAAATGCAGCTGGGTCCCAGCAACAGTATTTGCTCCTGCTGCTGCAGGAAGTAGCTTGTATTGCTTGGCCCTTGACAGCACAATGGGCGTGAAGCACTTTGAATATTATTGGTAATATTCCTATGAAATTCTTACCCATTTTTCCCTTTCACAATTACTCCCAATTTCAATAAATCGAAATGACACTAAAAATCGCACAATAGAATGGAAGCTACATTGAATGAACAGAGAAAGGATACAACCCAAGAGGAAAATGGTGAGTCTTACTGTGTATGGTCTCTGGTTTACTAGGTTCTTCAACATTTGCAGTCTCTCTGGGATTTGAGATTGCCTTCCCCTTGCCTGTCTCTTCTTCAACTGCCTTCCCAGATTCCTGATTTTTTCCTTTTTTCGCATTTTCCTTTTTTTTCTCATGTTTGACAGGTCGAATGTTGCCAGGAGAAGGAGGCCGTTGCTGAGCAGAGGAGATTCTTGATGATCCAGGTGTTGTGGTTAGTTTTTTGGGTGTTCCAGGCAAAAAAGGCAAAGACCTGGAGGCATGCCTATTTCAACCAGAAAGACAGCAGTGATAATGGTAATCATTTTTTGTTGTTTAGATTTTACTGATTTTTTTAAAGCCTACAACAATTAGCAATGTCTACATTTTCTCTTATTACATGAACAATGCAATCCTAAACAGAGTTACTCCAGTCTAAAACCACTGAAATACTGGAGTAACTCTGCATAGGATTACACTGCAATTATACTTATCAGGCAATAGTTTCCTAGTAGTTTTCATTAAGTTCATATGGAGGTCACTGAAATTCTCCAGCTGAAATATTTGTTACCATGAAAAAATAGCTCTGTTTAAAGGAAAGTTGTTATCTATGTAATCAACTTCTATGACCATTCTTTTGTTCTAACATAAACGTTATCAAAACAGTTCTCAAAATGAGGCATATTCCATCAAGGAGTTACTTACCAAGCAGATGATTTACTTCTAAAAGTAGATGGTGAACGAGCTCTTTTTTTGCCAGAGGGATTAGACAATGAGAGGCCCCTTTCCTTTCCTTTTCTGTTTGCCTAAAATTTAACAAAAAGGATAAAGCAGCCATATCACAGTGCACGCGAATACATAATATATCTTTGGATGTTTTGTTCGTCTTAAATTTAATCATGAAGTTGAGGTTGGACTATTAGCTGTCCCACAAAAGGACTGTTGGAAAAAGGACTTTATGAAGCGAGATGGGTTTTGATCAATGGGTTGTAGTATCTAATACGGACTGCTAATACTGCCAGAAAGGCTAATTTTTGAGGAAGGGCTCTCCCTAATATCCATGCCCTTTTCATATATAATATTTTACTTATTTATTTTGTTTGATTTATATCCTGCAAGCGGTCTCAGGGTGGGTTACACAAGTCAACTCAGCAAATGTAGTGACTATAATATACAATAAACAGGCTTAAAATAGTTACAACATAATTAAAACAATCTAAAAACAGTCTTGGTTAGGGCATCAGATAGCTGAATGATCGCCCTGTAGACAATGCTGCAGTGGAAACTCATTTGGTGGAGTCTCTAGATGTCTAATCACTATATTCCTGTATCATACATCTGATTCAGTTTGCAGTTTTGTTTTTGTAGAGTATCATGCAGCAGTGCCTTTCAATAAACCATTTAATTCATATCAGAAACACTCTGGAGCCTGTGTTCTCTCCACTGACAGTCACATTACCCATGGGGAGATAAGAACCCAAAAGAACAGAGGCCTCATGCTTAAGGGAACTGAATGAACACTTTTCGCATCTGTTATGCACACTAGCAATCACTCTTACCACTCTTGTAGATTTATTTGAATTTTTTTAAGGCATTGGTACAGAATAATTACTATAATAACCAGTGAACCACACCATGTCCCATATTCTATAGGAATTTGAAAGCAACTGTTCCATCTCTGCAATATCCCTAGTGGCTAGCCGGTTTGATTAGGAGTGGGAAGTCAACCATGAATACAAGCAGTAAGAACCTGAGCACTATGTTCTCCAGATACATCTTAACGACATATTCCACCATTCACCTTCTTACATCTAAGCAGCTCCCATTGTCTGAAGCTTGCATGACATTACTTTACCACAGTCACAATGCCATGTGCCCTGACCAAATTTGAAAATACCGCCTGGATGGAAATAAGTGAAAGCTGAATAGAAATAAGCAAACACACTTACCCCTGCTGACTGTGTAGTCCTCCTATGTCCGACATCAAGCGTTGCACCAAAAAGTTTTGCTCTGTCTGCTGGATTTCGACAGCTTATAGCCTTGAAGGACAGAGGGCTGATGGGGCTGCATGATGCTGAACGGGGACAAATGGGGATGACTGGAGTGTGGGATCCCCCCCCCATTATATATGTGTAAACAAAACAGCAGTGGTGTTATGAAAGGTGAGCCAAGAGAAGGTAACAGGACAAGGAAGGAAGGAAGGAAGGAAGGAAGGAAGGAAGGAAGGAAGGAAGGAAGGAAGGAAGGAAGGAAGGAAAGGAAGAAGACATTAATACATGCAGAAGATAAGACACACTTAACCCAGAACCATCACTTGATTGTCTGCTGAGAATTCCTTGCTAAACTTTAAAAAGATCTGTGTCTTGGCACACAGAAACACATCAAGAGAATTAAATTCCATAATAAATGTAGCATTTCATCAGATAGAGTTTTATGGAATAATTTTTTTAAAAGAAAAAAGGAACTAGAAAAAAATCCAGTTTATTTCTTCTGTTGAATGTTTGCATCTGACATAATGCCTTGTGGGTACAGACATGGTACAGTTAAACTGCCTTCACCATTTTCTGTAAGTATTTACACACCCATATAAATACTAAGATTAATCCAGTGATTCAGTAAAGTCAGTAGTTTTAGACACCAGTTCAGAACTCGAACTTGTGCCCTGTAAAGTCACGGTCGGAAGGAAGCATTTTGAAATATAATCCCACTTGATGAAATCTGCAGATACCAAATATATGCTTTGTGTTTGCAGAATAATATATTCAGTTCAAGTAACGAATTCTTATTTCTGTGTAAGTTGGCCCATCTACTATGGGGAGACCCTCAAAGATCTTGCCTTAAAAAGAAACTATGAAGTGATGGTTCTGATAATGTATTACTGAATTTAAAACTACTGGTATGAACAGATTGGCTTATAGATTCACATTTCTAGTAGATTAGTATTAACATGCCCAAGAAGAGTCAAATCAATTTTGTGTACTAGGACTAGGTTTGTAAGAAGAGGCCCACAAGAAAGAAAGAGAATTATTACAGACACCAGATATTAGCATAGATGATACATCAGATCTGATTAGGGTTGCCATTCCTGTGGCCGTGATGGGGAAACCCTTGATTTTCGGGGCTTCAGCCTGCTGCTGGCCAGCTGGCCAGGATGGGAAGCTCCACCCCCAAACAGGGACAGGGATGTTGTGCAATGTCCCTGGCACAATGACATCGAATGGAAGTGACGTCAACATGCAGGGGACACGCTGGTATCTGGGCAAACTCTATGGTGACATCATCATGCCAGGGACATTGCACAGTATCCCCGCCCCCCACCAGAACGCACCCCACTGCAGCCACAGCAAGACCTGGCAACCCTAGTTCAGATATTAGCATAGACGATACACCAGTGTCAGTAGAGCAGTAGTACTGTATTTATTTATTTAGAACATTTTTATGCTGCCTCTCCAGGAATTTACTCTTGGCAGCTTATGAAATAAAAACTAAGCATGATTAAAATCCAGCATTTAAACCCCCCCAGCCAAGCATAAAAACATAGATAATAAAAACAGACCAGAGACAGTTTAAAATAACAGTTCCCACACAAAAACTGTGGTTGGTTTTTTTAAAAAAATCAATCCCTTATATAAAAGCCTGGGTGAACAGAAAGTTGTGTAGGTGCCAGGGGAGCCTCAAGGAGGAGGGCATTCCACAAGCACAAGTGCCACTACAGTCACCTCTGAAGGTGGAGGCCCAGAGAGCAGGGCTTGTAAGGCAGATCTGAGCTGTAAGGCCAGACAGTATGGGAGGAGGCAGTCTTTCAACTATCCTGGCCCCAAGCCCTTAGGGCTTTAAAGGGAAGAACCGGAACAGTCCTTCACATAAACACCCTGTTTCAATGGCATGCATGGAGCAACTAGAACAGGGTGTCCCAAGTCTTTTTTGAGAGAACTCCAACCAATCAGGTGTTTAAGGGAGGATGAGCAGGGGAGGTACCGATTCAGCTCTGCGCACTCCTCAAGCTGTCACCATCCAAGATTTAAACTTTTAAAAATCAGATTAGGGAGCACAGTACTGGCTGCTGGATGGAGATGGGGCTCTGCACTCAGCATTAAGTTTCATGCACAGCTCCTTTCTCAGTTAGTATCCCTCACTGTGTGAGGCTTCAAGTATACAAAATCAATATATATTTACAATAATTCAAGTCCCTGTCCCAGCCTGAAAAATGACAAGTCAAAGCTTTGTTCAAGCTGAAATAATGTCTCATGTGTGTAAATTATGCACTCTACATTATTCCAGCATGGAAATGAATTTATACCAGATTAATACAGCAGCCAACAATTTGTAAACACATATTAGGGAGTGCAGAATTATGGGGTGGGGAGAGAGAGGCTGCTGAA
>NW_015159715.1:1584092-1590249 GCF_001447785.1 Gekko japonicus
TTTTGCAAGCAAAAGGAATTGAGAGCCCAAAACCGGAAGGAATCAACGAGCTGGCAAAGACTTTGGCAGAATCCATGCACCCCCAATGGACCAGCTGAATAACTTCAAGGAACAGATGACCAAAGTGACTCAATGTATCACCGCTCAGCAAAACCAGATAAATGAGACCCTGAAAATGATGAATCAAACAGCTGAGGAGGTGAAAGAAGTGGATGCCACTGCACAAAACGTGAAGAAGAAAGTGAAACAACTGGAAAAGAAGCAAGTCTCCACAGAAGATCAGCTGCTGCAATTACAAATGGAAAAGGCTAATATGATCCTTCGCTTCCAGGGCATGCCAGAGACTAAGGGTGAGCATCTAAAGGAAACAATGAGTGAAATACTAGCCACAGTGACAGATGACGGCGGAACAGCTGATAAGCGATATGGATGTGGCCTATAGGTCATATTCAGGATATATAAAGAAAAATAATCTGCCTGGGGAAATTGTCGTAAGATTCTCGAAGAGGCCTGTGAGGGATGAAATCCTGAAAGCAGTATCTGGAGTACCCCTGAAAGTGGGGGAAAATGTCAGAGTACTCAAAGACATTCCATTTGAAATAAGGCAAAGGAGAAAGAAATACAAAGATCTTATTCTCTTTCTTCAGAAAAATTCAATTGGATATAGATGGCTAACTCCAGAAGGCATCACCTTCAAAATCTAGGATAAAAAAGAAAAGATTGACTCTGTTCTGAAAGCTCGGGAATTTTTAAGAGTCCAGTTGGGAGGGCCAGAGGAGGAAGAAAAGAATGGGGGAAGTTGAAGCAAAACAAAACTTCCAAGAAAACCGTTAGTTACAGCTACAAATGGAAAAAGCCAACATGATTATCAGATTCCAGGGAGTTCCTGAATCGGCAAAAGAGGATCTGAGGAAGTTGCTCAGAGAGATCATTGCTCCAGCAATAGGCTCAACAGCGGATGAAGTAGTAAAAGAGATGGAGACTGCTAATAGGGCATACTCCAATTATATTTTAAAAAATAGCCTGCCTGGAGAAATTGTGGTCAGATTCTCAAGAAAACAGACCAGAGATGCTATTTTAAAAGCGACCTCAGCAACTCCAGAATTTTAAGAGACAATGATATATCTGACTCGGTTTGTAAAGGGATTAGTGGAATTAAGACTTGATGTTTGTGTAAACTGATTAGATCTCCTCTCTTGAGTTTTTAGGTATTATTGGGTATCTTTACTTTGTACCTAGATGTAGTCCCTTATCCTATTTCTGTTGTAGTTTGTAGTGTTTATAAAAATATAATAAAAAAATCCCCTTTGGGGGGCTCAAAAAAAAGAAAAGAAAGAAACTAAATCCAGTTAACTATGTTGTACAAAATCAAACCCATGGATGAACTGGATTTCATTTTCCCCATCTCCCCAAATTGGGTTTCCAACCCTGGATTAAACCCTTGTTTTTTTGGGGTGGAAAAAAACTAACTCAGGTTAATCTATGCACCTGAATCTGTATGTCAGAGGCAGCCACAATTAACTTCCAACCCGGGTCTCTGCATGAGAATGGGGAACAAGGCCTGCTCAGCAAAAGCACTCTCCAAGCTATCCGAAAACAGTTTTTCTCACTATAACATCTTCTTCAAAATATAAGCTTTCAAAGCAAGTAACAAAAGGATCCATTTTTATTTGCCTGATTATACCCTAATATCATAGAAAAGCAGGATGAACAGAGGATGAGGTCACGTGTTTGCTTCTGAAAATAGCCTTTCCTGTAAGGAAGCCAGTAGGGCTGCCAGGTCACCCGGCCATTGCTGGGGGATGGAGGGTTAGGGCTGTGAGATTCATGTTGAAGAACTCTTGGAGATTTGGGGATAAAGCCTGGGGAGGACAAGGATCTCACAGCAGGATAGAATGCCATAGAGTCTACCCTCCAAAGCATCCATTTTCTCCAGGGGAGCTGATCTCTGTATTCTGGAGATGAGCTGTAATTCTGGGGGATCCCCAGGTCCCAGGTGAAAGCTGGCATCCCTAAAGCCAAGGCAGAAAATGTCTGTGTGGAAACAGCCTGACTTGCACAGGAGTACAGTTGTGCTCTGTTAGCTACAAGTTTTCATCTTTGCAAGATCAAAGTTCAACTCTGGAGATGAGCAAATGCCTATTAGAAATGCCTATTAGAAATTCTCAGGCTAAAAGAACAAGGGAAAGGGTAGATTCATAACTACAATGTATACAATGTCTGTAATGGAGAACGATTTTAAAGTCATCATTCTATAGGCTCTTTAGATCTTACGGTAGTATGTTTTGCCAGCAATGGAATTATTTTTGGTTCCATTAGAGAGAATTCTGAAGAAAACAAAGAGGTTCAAAAATGAGAGGGGGGAAGAAGAATGGCAAAGAGATGCTAAGAATTC
Source organism: Gekko japonicus (assembly GCF_001447785.1). NCBI lineage: Eukaryota > Metazoa > Chordata > Lepidosauria > Squamata > Gekkonidae > Gekko > Gekko japonicus. The sequence continues at coordinate 1,586,488 of NW_015159715.1, forward strand.
TGCACTGCTGTCTGAATCTAGTCAATTAAGTCTAAAGTCAAACTAACTTGACATTAATCCTGGACAGACTTTATTTCCCCCTCCCCAATTCTCCCCCCCCCAAAAAAAAGGCATAATGAGGTAGAGAATTAAAGGATTAATCCTTTATTATTGCTTTCATTTTACCTGCATCTCCTGCCAAGGTTGCTGCGCTTTTACTCCTGGCCAAGAAGGAATGTGTTGGCGTCAGAAGTCTGCTCACGATGCTGTTCTCCCAGGGACTGAGCTGCAGCCGTCGAGCTGAGTGGCACCACAGAAGCAGGAAGTTAGATCACAAGCCTTCCATAAAATATCAAGTTCCATAGGAAGCAATTACAACATGTTGGTCCCCTTTTCCCACAGAGGATTATAAATATTAGCAAACTACTTATTCCAGTTTCCTTTTACCATGTATTTCTATTTTGGATATATCAGCACACCTTTTCTGTTGACTGCTGATGCTACACATTAAAAAGTGTTTCAAAGGACTAAAATATTATTATTCCTAAACAGATTAAGTATACTGGGTTGATATACAATACAGACATCTTTGTTTACAACCACCAGAGTTTTACCACCAGAGTTTACCAGAGTTAGCCTTGCTGTTTGTCCCCCAAACCCCTCTGCGTGTCAGAAGAGTCTTGCAAACAAAATGCACCACAGCATATGGTGCTGCGGCAGTGAGAGATGACTGGACATAATGGCTTCCTTCTCCCTTTTCCACTTACAGGAGGACTCTCTTTAGTCTGCTTTCAGATGGGAATGTTATCACTTTTCATATAGAAAAAGAGCTCTCAGAATGAGGAATGCATACACAAAAGTGCTAACCACCATATCTGAAAATGCATGTGTGATGGACTGCACTTTTAAAAGATTAGAAGTGCTGTGTAAACAGATAAAGGACTGTGAAGGGTTAATTCTTCACAGAGCCAGAGAGCCTTGAGTGACAGGCTGTTCCAAGAGATCTGAATGGTTAGCATCAGCTGAGCAGAGAAAGACCTCTAAACTGGATGCTGAAGAGGAGAATTCAGTCTGAGTTCAGCCCTAGCTGAGAGCTGAGTACTGACAGTTTTGGAATTCAGCCCTGACTGAGAGCAGTTCAACAAGACAGGGGAACTGGGGGAAAGCTGGCAAATATGAGTGAGTAGTTAGACGGAGACACCCATGCAGGCCAAAGAAAGGGGATAGATCTAGTGAGAAGAAAATTTCCCTGCACAGTCAAACAGGGAGTTAGCTCCGAAGGGTGCAGGGATCTCTGGTCTGGTGTCATTAGAAATGGCCTTTAGAGACCTTAAGAGTCAGTTAAAAACTCAAGACGAGTACTGGTGTTTCAAGAGAAGTAGTACTGGAAAAAGTGTACCAGCCTTGGGGATGCTTTGAGCAAAAAGCAGGGGGGGCACCTGAACTCCAAGCAGCGAATTCGCCACTTGGAGTACAGGTTTGTGTGGGGGGTGCCAGTCCCCAACATGGTGATGTCACTTTTGTGTAACATCATCACGTTGGGGACGTCCCCTCCCCCTCCAGAAACACCTCCGAAGGTCCCCCACCTGGGACTAAGATGGATCTGGCAACCCTAACCAGCCTTCTGGAAACCAAAAGAGTCAGAGAATACTCAAAGAAAGTGTACTAGAGTGTTTGGGAAAGCACTGGAACAAAAGCCTCGTAACATAAAGATTTAAGTAACTGTGAATAGCTTAAGAAACTTAGCCTGAAACATAGGAACTAAAGTTTGTACATGTACTGATTTTACCTCAGAGTTATCTATATTGAGTTACCTCAGAAATTTTCAACCCCTGGTTTTACCTGACCATTCCCCTCTATGTTACATAAAATATTTTGTTATTTTTGAATTTCAAAACACCTTGAGTGCCATTTAAATTCTGTAAGTTAAAGGAGGCTCCTGATCCTTTCCTCATGTTTCCAGGCTGAGCTAACAGTCCAAATATCATACTGTGGTAAGGTGGGACAGCCAGAGTTCTTCAGCAAAGAAGAAAACATTACTAGGGTGGCTCAGTCAGTAAAAGGAAATAGAAATGGAGGGAAAATCTTGCCTCTGAGGGAGGGAAGTGGACCGGGGGTGGTGGTCATAGCATGCAGACACACACTTCATTTACCAGAACTACCAGATATAGTTGCCTCTCAATTTCCCATGAAAGTAATTTTGAAATGGTACAGCCTAATGCTGTAGTGGTCGTTACTTACATCTCAGTCATATCTGAAAAACATGCTTTTATGAGAAAGCAAACACATGTTGCTAAGCAGATCCCTAAACCCTAAACATTTTCAGAGTATAGCATGGGCAGAAGGAGAGAAGAAAATCCTCAGCAAAATAGAATTATCTTCTTCTATACAGTCTAGTCCCTGGGCATATTTTTTTCCACCACATATTTCTGAGCTTTAATTTTATGAGCAGAAAAGTAGATTTACAAAAGAAATCTTGGTCTTTCATCCACAGTAGGCTGCCTGCATAAATGCTGTTATGCAATGAACCACTTCAGTACAGATTTTCAAATAACAGAACCATTTTCCAACAGATTACATAACCACAAAACCCAGTATAGATGTTTAAAGCATATCAGTTGTGATTAAATTGGATGGGGGGCAAGGGAAGCACACAATTCTCTTGCTATTTTGTTTTGGCTATTATGGAAGTTGACAATATGATCTCCATTACTTCATCTGTGCCCATCCTGCTAGTGTTCTACAAGTTCAAAAGTGAAGAAATCACTGAGACCAAAGGAACTAAACACTGTTCCATATTGTTCTTCTGCCATTTATTGTTCCTGCTCCATTCTCATGCTAGCGCTTTGAAATTTAGAAACCACTCATTCAAAACTGCTAATATGGGAGTGTTCCAAAAGTATTATTAGCATAGTTACCAGGGGTCTTTTGGGGCCAGAGAAGCACTTCGGCGGGGGGAGGTCCGGAGAGCCCCGCCGTCAGGTCCCCCGGGCCCGCACAGAAGCATTGCGGCTTGGGGGGCGGCCATAGAGCCCCGCCGCCGGCTTCCCTGGCCCCCGCTGAAGCGGTAAGTAAGGGATCCGTGGGGGTGGGGGGCTTGATGGGTGGTGGTGGGAGAGCCTCCCTCCCTCCCTCCATCTCTTTGCCATCTTTCCCTCCTTTCATTTTCTTTCCCTCCTTTTCTTTCTCTCTTTTCCTTCTCTTCCTTCCTTCATCTCTTTTCCTCCTTTTCTTCTCTTTTTCTTTCATTCCCTACTTTCCTTCTCTCCTTTTCCTCTTTCCTTCCTTCTTCCCTTCTCTCTTTCTTTCCTACCTTATTCTCTTCTCTTTTTTCCTCCTTTCCCTCCTTCTTCCCTTCCCTCTCTTTTCCTCCTTCTTTTCTTCTCTTTCTTTCCCTCTTTCCTTCTTTCTTTTTATTCCCTCTTTCCTTCCTTCTTTCCTTCTCTTTCTTTCCCTCTTTCCTTCTTTCTACTATTTCTCTCTTTCCTTCCCTCTTTCCTCCTTCTGTGGCCCAACTCTAGTGAGAAGGGGTTTAAACTTCAAACCCCTTCTCTCTTCACTCCCTCCCCTCCGCAGGCCAGCTGGGGAAGGGAAGGGGAGGCTTTTGAAGATGCCTCCCCCCTTTTCCTTCCCCTTCTGACATTACTTCCGGTGATGTCAGGGGGCGTGGCATATGCTAATAGCCTAGTAACATATGGTATGCTAATGAGCTCCTGCAGCTCTTTTTCTACAAAAAGACCCCTGATAGTTACTGATCAGAACAATATAGACATATATTGAAAA
>NW_015159715.1:1590474-1601478 GCF_001447785.1 Gekko japonicus
ACTAACAACAAGCCTAATTAACTTCTCATAATCAAAATAATAATGAAGAACACCCTACATCCATTTCTGCAGGTTAAACATCAGTAAAGACAACCACTAATACCTTTTCCATGAGCAGAGTGAAACTACTTGGAAGGTAAATAGTTTTGAACCAAAACCACTATACCAAGAAAAAAAGTTATAATGTGCTATTACTTTCTAGTGAGGATATTTATGAAGCGGTTCCGAATGGTTCCCATAAAAGTATGCAAAACAGATTGTAAATATATTTTGCAGAGGTTTTCGTAAATGTGGTCTCAAGATCCCATTTAGTCTTGATTGTTCTCCCCTTTTCAAAACATTTTCCCCACTGAATAAAATATATGCTTATTTCAGAAATCTAAACTCAGTTCTAGCAGCTAGCTATGTCTTGCATGGGGCTCTTTTCATAGTCTGGTGCTACAGTCACTGGACAGAAGTAGCCATCTGGAATTGCCCTCTAGAGGGTATTATATTATGGAGGAGAATCTGTGCTGCCATAAAACTTGGCAAACAGTGCAACTGATGCTGACTGCAATATAGTTCCCTTCTGGGTGGGTACAGCTCTGTATGATCTCTGGAACAGTTGGGCATAGAGCATACATGTAGTGTTCAAACCAAGGACTGCTTAGGTAAAGCTCAGCAACTGGCTGAAATTGTCATTATTCATTATCACAAGATTTTTCCCTATTCATCTCGTAGTGAAATTTACAAGTTAAAAAGAGGGTCAGGTACCATCTATTATCTATTGAGAAATGATGGCTGCGATCCTTTCCGGAGAGTAGGGCCCAGTGAATAACATGGGATCTAATTCTGAGTAGACCTGTTTGGGATTTCTCCCTATATGTCCCTCTGGAACTCTTCATCAGAGTGGAATCTATTCAATCTATTCATTTCTAGACTTGTTTTTTGCACCTCAGTATTGAAGCTATCATAGCAGTCGAAGGCAGGGGTATGTCTGGAGTGGGCTTTGTGGGGCAGTAAATGATTTAAATGGGAAAATTTTAAAGCACATGCCCCTACCAAAGGAAAAAAAGGTTTCGTGCAACACCATAGCTGTCACAAGAATAAAGAGAGCATATAAAAAACCAGTCTACACACATGCAGTAGCAAAAATGACTAGAAGCAGCAAATACAGTGACAAAAATTCTTTATATAGAGTTGTCAGACACATCTGTATAATGGAAGTGGAGATTTAGCAAGTGATAATTCTAACGTTTTCCAATTAAAAAGCTCTGTACTTGAAAATCTTTAAAATTATGTTTAATTTCATGCCTATTCTATGTTTTTACAAGTGTTTCAGACCCAATTTGTATTTAACACAATGATTAGGGTTGCCAAGTCGATCTTCGCTGGGAGTGGGGGGGCTCCTGGCTGGCGTCTGGTGTGTGCGCGCGCGCCGCATGCACATCACCCAGAAGTGACGACTCCAGGCACGCTGGGGCGGGGCCACAGCCATGCAAGGGAAAACCATAGAGTTCTCTCTCGGATGGCCGTGGCCCCGCCCCCAGCGTGCCCGGCGTGGTCGCGTCACTTCCAGGTGACGCGCACGTCGGGGAGGAGTTCCCCCCGGGGGCGCTGGGGAACAGGCCTCTGGGGCGGGGGTTTCCCCGCCCCCCGGGGGGACTTGGGAAGCCTAACAATGATTCAAAGAGTGCACAAGATCTGCTCCATACATCTTATTCCTTAATATGAGTGCTTCACAGTTCAAACTGCTTTTGAAACTTAACATTCAAAAGTGACTTTACCCACTGGCTAGCAAAGCTGCTAGGAACAGAGCAACAGAGACAGAGAGATTATACAATTTGAAAGTTTTATCAACTGATCAAGCAACACGAAGAATGAAATTCTTACAACCCAAATTTCTCATTATTGGATTGAATTATTCCCTTCTCCCAAATGGAAATGATACTTAGCGATGCATTGCATGATCTGTCAGTAAGGTAAATGATTCAAAGAGTGCACAAGATCTGCTCCATACAGCTTATTCCTTAATATGAGTGCTTCACAGTACAATTCAAACTGCTTTTGAAACTTAACATTCAAAAGTGACTTTACCCACTGGCTAGCAAAGCTGCTAGGAACAGAGCAACAGAGACAGAGAGAGAGAGATTATACAATTTGAAAGTTTTAGCAACTGATCAAGCAACATGAAGAATGAAATTCTTACAACCCAAATGTCTCATTATTGGATTGAATTACTCCCTTCTCCCAAATGGAAATGAAACTTTGGGTTGCATTGCATGATCTGTCAGTGGAAGGCACTAAAACTCACCATCCCTCCACCTCAGCAGCCATTTCTGTCTCCAAGGAAGTTTATTCCTGGGGTTGTGGGAACTGCATGGAGTGCCACGTGGGCTGCAGTAAGGAGTGGGAAGCAGGAAATTTTTTCCCCTCCCTATTGCAACCTCCTGACCCACGTGGCTATTAGTCCACACAGGACCCGCAACCCTGGGATTAAACTTTCCCAGAGTCAGAAAGGACTGCTGGGGGCGGGGGGGGAGATGGCTGATCCTTGGGCAGTCACTGCACAATGCTTGTGCGGGATCCAACCCATTCAAATAATATATGACAGAGCTTGTTCCTTGTCATAACCAAGCAGCATGCTATTTTTGATCCTAACATACTTGTCTCAAAACATTCTCAAGGACAACATCATCAGGCCTTGCCAGAATTTTGGATGAAACCAAGCTCGTAGAATTCATGACACCCAGCTTTCCAGAACCCTAATCACGTTCCAGATATGGGAGCTGGGAACCTGAAGGACTGGGCAAGGAACATCACTGAAATTCACCATTTGTTTTCACAGTAAGCAATAAGTTTATTGCATTCATTTTACATGCTATACGATGGCTTATTGACAGCAAAATGTACGTGAAATACATTAAGGACAGCGGGGAATATGCTTAAGGAGCACACTTTTCAGGAGCAAAGCACATGACATACCTACCATTCCTCTCAAATTTCTATCAGCTGTAAACTGACTCATTTATCTATCATCAATTTCTGACACAAACTAGTAAAGGTAAAGGTTCCCTTGCTCGAAAGCCAGTCGAATCCGAATCTAGGGTCGCAGTGCTCATCCCTATTTCAAAGCCGAAGAGCCAGTGCTGTCCGAAGACATTTCCGTGGTCATGTGGCCGGCAGTGTTCCCTCTAAGCTGAGTTAGCGTGCGCTAGTTCACAGTTTTTTAGCCTCCGGCTCACACATTTCTGTCTTCGCTCAGGAAGGATGGCTCCAGAGCAAACTAATGTATACAGTAGCCATATCACTCGCTCACAACTTTAATGCCAGCATCTCACAAGGTAGAATTTTTGCTCACAAGACTCTGCAGCTTAGAGGGAGCATTGGTGGCCGACATGACTAAACACCAAGGCACACGGAACGCTGTTACCTTCCCACTGAAGTGGTACCTATTTATCTACTTGCAATTTCTTGTTTCAAACTGTCGAGTTGGCAGGAGCTGGAACTAGAGACGGGAGCTCACTCCGTCATGCGGCACACTCGGGTCTCGAACTGCTGAACTACAGACCTTCCACAGCCTGCAGTTCAGCGTCTTAACCACTTGAGCCACCGTAGACACAAACTACAGACCTTATATCTCAATGTGTTCTATTGTAAACCTGAAACAGCCAAACCTTAGAGAAGAGTTCTTACAAAGAGAAAATTTCTGAAAAGTTAGCAAATATATAAGAAGTGAGAAACTGCTTTTCCTGAATATAAACAGCACTCTGAAGAATTGTGCTTTGCTGCCTAAAAGGTTGCACAGCCAGATTAGTAGCCCTAAGGTAACATTTCAAAGCTTAATATTACAGTATTTTAGCAAGGCATATAAGCATGACATATGCACACATTTACCACCATACATGCAGAAAAGCACACACAATTATTAAACAGAAAAACCACAGATTTTCAGAACATTATGTTTAGCGAATGTTTGAGACCTTCCAACCAGTTTCACAATATAACTAAAAATCTAATCAATCTTTTGTCCCAAACTGTAGTTCTAACTCCAAACAATGTACAATATCCTTTGGATATTTTGGTTCACATAAGCTATATCACAAACGTCAATTTCTTAAGAATGTTGGAGACAAACTTACCGATTTTTCCTTTTACTTTCTATTAAGGTAGATGAAATACTGCATGGTAAGTGATTACGTAACCACCTGATATCCCAGTTCCTTCTTTTTAGAGATCAAAATATAATTTGGAATAAAGCTAGCCAACATACCAAAATCAATACCAAAATCAATCGTTCTTAGCCAATTTACGTCAGCAATTTTATTATGCTTAAGAAATTCAAGATTTTTGTTTGGTAAATTGTTGGGGGGAAAAACAACCATATGAATGTGGTCTAGTGGTGATGGAGAAATAATAAATGGATTCCATGCAATATGGAATGATGGACTGATTCTATAGTTTTAATTCATTTACTAAAAAACCTGACAGAAGCACTGCTTTTAGTACTTGTTAAATGTACGGATCCAAGCAAGTTTTGATATTTCAAATGTGTGATGCATGGGGGTTATTTCTTGCCGAAATGTGGCCAACCATTCAATTCACTTTGTGTTCAAACCCTTTTTTAAATTTTCTTTCCTCCTTAAATAATGTACATAAAATGACTTCAGATCTTCTTGAAGTTTCTCAAAATGGTCATGGTCACAATACAGAACATGTTAGTCCTTTCCTTTTCAGGTATTAGTTTTTTTCCCTTCAAACTGTACCTCTGTCTGGAGAATTTAGTAATGTTGCAGATGAGGAAGAGAGCCGCTTGTTAATGACTGGATCAACATGTTTCGAAAGGTTCATTGTTGAAACAGACCGCCTGTCTGGATCTAAAACAAATGGAAATAATGCTAATTGGCAGCCTACATGCAGTAATGCAACCTCCTAGTCCTCTAGAGGGAACAGTAAAGAGGGCTACTTCTCCCCCCCCCTCTGTTGCTTAAAAAATAGGAAGATTTTTCAAGGGAAATTTTATAGGTGACTCAAAGAATGTGCACAAGGTTGTTTAATCTCAAATGGCAGCGCTAGTCATTCAGTCCGGCAAGAATATAAGTTTTTAGTAGGCAAAGCTGAATGAATTGATCATAAACACTGAAATTTTCAATTCCATCTTGCTGTGTTACAGCAGGAGGTCCTGAGTTGGGCCTGCACAAAACAGAAAAACGTTTAAAAATATCTGAATCCTTTAAGAAAAACCATAAGGAAAAGGTGTCCATTGAGCAAAGCAACCTTGTGAACCACAATGTTTATGAATGTGAACACCTGAAAGCTGGGAAAGGAAGGATAAAGCCAGTAAAGATGATGAATATGAGAGAAAAGGAGGGAGCAAAATTCAGCCCTAAGAATTCCTGTAGATAAATTACATTACAGAGGACTGATCTCTATCAGCCAATTTTCATGCTGTATGAGTGAGACTTCAGTCCTGAGTCCTGTGTTCTATAATCCCAAGGTAAAGGTTTGCTTGCTCGAAAGCCAGTTGAATCTGACTCTAGGGATGCAGTGATTTGCAAGCCAAAGAGCCAGTGCTGTCCAAAGACATTTCCATGGTCATGTGACCGGCATGACTAGACGCTGAGGCACATAGAACGCTGTTACCTTCCCACCGAAGCAGTACCTATTAATCTACTTGCAATTTCTTGCTTTCAAACTGTTAGGTTGGGAGGAGCTGGGACCAGAGACGGGAGCTCACTCCGTCATGCGGCAGTCAGGTCTCGAACTGCTGAACTACCGACCTTCTGGTCTGCAGTTCTGCATCTTAACCACTTGAACCACCACAGGGCCATAATTCTAATATAGCCTGGTGCCTCATAAAAGAAAAGCTTTACCAAAAAGTGTCCTTTACGGATCAGATGTCCTATTCCTCCCAGCCTCCATGCTGCAGCCCCTTCACCTTATCACAGCTTTAATTTTCTTGTTAGTGTGATGACGCAGACATTGCTTCCTTGTCTCTTATTTTCATTATATTTTATAAACACAAATGTGCACTATCATAGCTGTTTTGTAATCCCATTAGATCATTTGTTACGAAGAGCTTTAATTTTCTTGTTAGTGTGATGACACAGACATTGCTTCCTTGTCTCTTATTTCCATTATATTTTATATACACAAATGTGCACTATCATGGCTGTTTTGTAATCCCATGAGATCATTTGTTTCGTCGCTTTCTAAACTTTAGAAGCTTCAGCAAATTAACAGGGTCAGCATGGACACACAAGTTGCCTGTACCTGCATTTGGAATTTTTATACTTTTATAACGCACCAATCACCTACCCTCTTCCATTACCCAAAACTACCTCCCTCCACTGTTTTTGAGAAAAGAAAGCATGTGTGGAGAGCAATCATGCAAAGCCCTTCACAGGCAGGTCAGCAGTCAGAAAGAAAACATTAACAAAGTGCTAGGAAGGGGTGCATCAGCAGATATACCCATGGAGTTATTAGACAGAAGTTGTTTGGAAAGGAGGACAGAAAGAGAGACCAATGAGTGGGTAGACTGAAGAACAATGTGATGCACATATGTTTTGTGTTACTACAATATGATTTATTTTGATTTTCTTAAATCCTGACTAGGTTTCAAAATGCAGTTTGACATTGCATCATGCTCTTCTTCTAAGTCAATAAATGTACCATATGGAGAACGGAAAAGATGGTTCAAGGACACGGAGAGGTAAGCATACAGTTTGAAAAGTTTTTCTGACAGTAAAAAAGTTAAGAATTGAGAAAGAGAACATCATATAAAACTAATAATTTTTACTTAGGGCTTTTAGCAACACTGATGACTTCCAGAGCTGGAAAGGGCTTTGACAGTCCAATCTTATGCAGAGATACTCCAGTCGAAATCCATATAGACTGTAACATCTCTGCATGGAACTGCACTGAGAACTTCTTTAAAACAATATACTATATTTTGAACTGTACCACACATTCTTTAAGTCACCTGGAAACAAATTGGTAAGCTTGAGGAAGACAGTACGGGCTATCGAACAATTCAGGTCTATCTAGCAGGTGTTAGGCATGCACTGAGTCTAAGAGGATTGTTTAGCTACTGATGTTGTGGTCCTATTCTGGGGAGATATCTACTGGTAATGAAATCAACAAATCACAGTGATTTATGTACCGGGTTTTCTAGCACCACCCAGAGGTCTGAAGTGGTACTCCAAGCCTGCTAAATCGAGAAAGGTGAATGATGATTCAACAAAATAACCTAGGGACAGAATGCAAGACAATGATTTCCAAAAGAAAAGGGGGAAAAAAGTTAAAGAACAGCAAAGGGACAGAAGCAAAGAGCAAAGGCAGAGCATTGTTATGGAAAAGCAATTGTTTATTGATCCTGCAGCACAATGAAATAGTGTTAGTTCTTAGTCTTCATAAGAGCAATGATACACATATTCACTCTGTGAGCAATGAAGACGTATTAGTGTGTTTGCATGGAAGGATGAGAAAAGATTTAACAGACATGTACAATTTCCTGCTATTGAGGAAGTATTTAGGGAACTGCTTCAGAATTAAAGCCCCCTGTCAATATACTTACTGATACACTGGAAAAATATTAAGATGAAGCATTATATTATTACTTGACATATCAGCAAACACCAGCATCTTCAGAGGAAAGATGGCAGCTTTCTAGCAACAAAATGCATCCTTTCTCTTTGTTTCCCTCTTTCACATTGTATAATGTTCTTAAAATACTCATAATGTCCAGGAAAATAAATGTATGTTGGTGTTTTTTATTTTAACTTAGCTTAGACAGATTGTTGACAGACAGACAAGTTCACATGGGCACAAACAAAATTAAGCACATATATAGATGGAGTTAACGCAAGTATTAGTTCAACTTCTTTTTTGGCTCAGCACAAAAGGTAAGAAGCATGTACATATAAAGCCTACATTAAAGAACTCAACACAGTTTAGTCTGCAGAGAGACTTCCTCAAAAAGATCTATACCTATATCAGCAAGAGAACATAGATGCTACCTGAAACACCAGGTACCCTTTTTTACCTGTGTTATTAATGCTGCTGTTGCTATGAAGTGTACCTCCCCAGGACCACCTATTTTGCCTCTGCTTCAGTTTCTGGCTCCTCTCGATTGTGCGTCGCACCACAGCTTCATGTCGCTCCTTAAAAGCAATGAGATAAAGATATGACACGTGCTTTGATGTATGAATGTGAAAGTGCAACCAGCTTGTTCACTTGTAAGGTGTACATAGACAGACATTCTGAAAAAGGATGGGTGTGATTCCAGCAGACATCCATCATTCTACAGCAGTCTCTCTGCACTGTCAACTGTGAAGCACTAGCGGCCCCACTATTCTAGCATATCTGCAAGCATGCAGGGGGAGGTACGTAGTAGTTAACTTTGCTGGCACTGCATTACACATGCTTCCACACTTCAGCACTCAAAGGCTAAGCAGAGCATTAGGTACAAGCAACAAAAACCTGAAGGGTTTGCCGTGCTTTCCTACCTCTTCCCCAATTACAATTTATTGATTTTTAATTTTTCACATTTTTAAAAGATTTTTTAAGTTAGTGAACTTTGTTTGAAATATACCAGAAAATTGTAAAGGATTGGAAACAAAGTGGCTGGGGCAAAAATAACCCTGAAGTAATAACTTCTGAGCCTATCTATGATGATTTCTCAAGAGCAGGTTCATGTTTCTCAGAACTGATATAATAATTTCAGAATGAGAAGGCATAATTAACCACAACCCGTGTACCAGCTGCAATTACTTGCCTCCAATTTAGATTAAAAGGCTTTGCCTCATTATGGAATTTGCTTTTGGGACTATGTATGGCTTGTCTTTTTCAAACAGCTCACAAAAATGGACAGGAAATACTGAACAGATTCCTTTTTTTCTTTTTGTGAAACCAAAGCACTGTTTGCGAGGCAAAAAACAATCTGCTTTGGCCTTCTTACCAAGCTAATCAGGAGGTAGGGAGACTAGGGTGCTCTCCTACCTTTGAAACTACAATTCTTAGAAAAAAATGTTCCATGGACAGAAGGTGATATTCATAGATGGAAAAAACTCTTTATGGAACATTCCTCTGTGAGTGGAAAGCCACCTTTGGATTCAACCCATTATGGGTGAAATTGCCAATTAATTCCAAATCTACAAAGTGAATTTAAAAACATTTTGAAAGAAAGAATATTTAAATGAAAAGAAGCTTTTTGCCTTTTGAGCCTGAAGATAGAAAGGTTGATTATGTCACAATACAATCACAGTATCTCAAATGGGTTTGGTAATATGCATATTTCTGAAACGTTTTGAGATATCGAAGGGATAAGGTTGCCAGCATTGGGTTGGGAAATACCTGGATATTTTGGGAGTGGAGCTTGGGGAGGGGAGGGACCGCAGCAGGGTATAATGACATAGAGTCCAGCCTCCAAAGCAGTCAGTTTCCCCAGGGGAAGTGATCTGTATCAGCTGCAGATCAACGGAAATAGCAGGAGAACTCCAGGTGCCAACTGGAGGATGGCAACCCTATAAAGGATTATTTATTTATTTAGATATTTATGATCTCACTTTTTTTCCTAGTGGGGACCCAAAGGTGCTTTCATCAGTCTCCTCTCCTGCACTGCATCCCGTAAAGTAGGTTAGACCAGGGCTTTTTTTGTAGAAAAAGCCCAGCAGGAACTCATTAGCATAATAGGCCATACCCAACAGCAGGAACTCATTAGCATATTAGGCCACACCCATGATAGCACAGCTCATTAGCATATGAGGCCACACCCCCGTGTTACCAGACGTGTGGTCATCCAGCCACACCCACCTTTTGCTTGTTATTCTGTTTACCTTGTTTGTTGTCAAAACCCAGGGCCTTTTTTTGTAGCAGGAACTCCTTTGCATGTTAGGCCACACACCCCTAATGTAGTCAATCCTAATGAGTTTCTGATGTTGGGTGTGGCTTATTATGCTAATGAGGTTCCTGCTGGGCATGGCCAACTCAGGAGCCAGCCGGAACTCCGTTCCTGTGCGTTCCTGCCCCAAAATAGCCCTGGGTTAGACCCAACGTCACCGAATAAGCTTCCACCATAGAGTGGGCATTTGAACTTGGGTCTCCCAGATCCTAGAACAACACTCTCACCATCACACCACACTGGTTTCCCATTTCACTGAACAGAGATTACCAACCACTTGCTAAAAGGTCATCTTTAATCTTTTTTTTTTTAAGCTACAAGGGCTTCAGATATAAACAATGTTTTTCAATCTCAGCCCCACAGATTAAAATCTGACGTACACTAAAAAAAATTCATTAGCTTTAGCTCCAATTAAAACTTGCAGCCATAATAAATATTCAGGAATCTGTAAACACCAGGAGTCCTGCCAAAAATCCATTAAATAGATATGAAACTGAAACACACAGTCAGAGAAAAAGGAATTCATTGGGTTTAATATTAACAGGATAACCAAAGGACACAGAGAACTAGATTGTAGCTAGCCAAATACAGCATAATCCTAAACCTTGTCTTTGAATGGTTTAGGATGGCAGTGTACCCTGACACTAGTGTAATTTCGAGATGGGTGCCACAAAAGGGAAAAATGCCAATACTTACCTAGTACAACCTCTGTACTGGCATATAAATGGAAGGCTTCAGAGTCAGGACAAGGGAGAGGTCTTTGTCCCAGCCCTCACAAGCTGCACCACTCCCATGCCACATCGTTATTCCATTTGAAACTATACTCCCTGCCCTGGTATATATGGCTAGTAGGGTTGCCAACCCCCCCGGTTTGCCAGGGGTCCCCCATTTTTTTGGGGGGTTCTACCCGCTGCCGGCCAGATGGCCGGCGGGGGAAGCCCCACCCCCAACACCCACAGCCACCCATCTCTCTCCCTTTAAGTGTGTGGAACCCGTGTTTCCTCCCAAGCCAGGAGGGAGAAGGGATCCCCCTGAGAATATTGCAGGTCCCCATTTATGTTTGCTTAATGATGCAATTAGACTTAATAAGAACTGATCCCAAGCTTGTAGTTACCCTTTAGTCA
>NW_015159715.1:1601592-1615901 GCF_001447785.1 Gekko japonicus
AGGAATGCCCCCAAAGTCCCCCGCTGGGGGTGGAAGATGGACTTGGCAACCCTAATGGCTAGTTTTGAGACCACAGCTGCCAGGGGCTTTCTATGGTACTCGGCTATGTATTTCAAGCTGTGTATGAGTGAACAAGCCATGGATAAGCAGATATGGTCCAGGTTAGCCATATGGTACTAAACACTAGTGTGGTTGCAACAGCTAAGTTTCCATTCAGTTCATACATAAAACATTTTGCTGGTTAGCAAACAGGCCTCACTTACTCCTTTCATGTATGAACTAATAAAGTACTATTTTCCTGATAGATTGGTTAATTCTGAACTATCAGTCCTTCAGGTAAATTGGTTGTCACTGCTACATTTCCCTAGTAGTCACTAGTACTAGTACCTGGCGTGATCCGGTCCATGGGGTCGCGAAGAGTCGGACTCGACTGTGCGACTGAACAACCAACACTAGTACTTCCCCTTGCAAAAGTCCTCTTACCTTGTCCTCTTCTATTCTCTGTTTTCGTTTCTCCTCAACTGCAGCTCGTCTTCTCTCTTCTTTTAACCTCTGCTCTTCTAATTTCTTTTTGCGCTCTTCTAGATGCTTTTCGTAATATTGCCTTGCTCTCTCTTCTTTTTCCAACCATGCAACTTCTCTTGCCGCTAGACAGCAAAACAAAAACAATTAAATATCTTATCTATTTATATTGTCCTATCATTTACCTGGTTTAAATAGCTTTATTCCTACTCAGACCTTGCACAATTTCAGTCATTCAGGCCTATTTCCCAATCGAACTGCTTTATGAAGCAGTAACCTTACCTAAACAATATAAAATCAGTAGATGAAAACATCATATTGTATTTTCTGTTATAAAATATGCAACTAAAGTCCACTGATTGGTGTTATGTGTTACAAAGTGCTGATAACTTGAATCCTACCATCCAAACAGTGGATATGAACAATAAATTGGGATATTTTGGGAATAGGGTTGCCAAGCTCCAGGTGGGAATTTGAGATCTCCAGAAATTACTACTCTATACTACAGAGATACGTTCTCCTGGAGCAAATGGCTGCTTTAGAGAATAAGCTCTGTTGCATTATCCTCCACTGAGGTCTCTCCACTCCCCAACCATCGTTTTCCCCAGGATCCACCTTCAGAGCTCCAGGAATTTCCCAGCCTACAGTTGGCAACCCTATTTGGGAACACTAAGAAAACTTTCTTAATTGAAACAATTAAGCAATGAAAAGGTTACCCTGAGAAGCTGTGAAAGTTCTAACACTGGATGTTTTTCGAAGAAAGTTAAATTACCACTTAATAGTTGCTTAGAAATAAACATATGAGAAAACATGCAGAAAACAGTTGCCATCATACTTTTTTTTGAGAAAAATTAATGACAGCACTAACTTTTTTCCTGCATTGAGTTATCATACAATATTCACTTTATTTTCAAAAACATGACCTTGGATAATAAAAGCGAATCAAATCAGTACTGGGATTTCTGTAGAGATTATTTGTATTATTTTAAATTATATTGTACAGTTGTACTTAGCAACAAATGGTGCAAGACCTTTAAGAAAATAATGTAAATGGAAATGATAGTTTGCTTATTTGTAGTTCACTATCAGTCCATGACACTTAAATTATTCTCTCATTGGCAGGCCAGCAAAATGTGAAGGCATTTTAGACAAGATTTGTCTAAAGGCCCATTGCTTTAATTTCATCATGACATCTGAATGGAGTTAGACTGTTTCTAGGGTTGCCATGTCCCTTACCTCTGCCAGCAGGGGGGCTTTTGGGGGCATTCCAGGAGGTGGGGGGGATATCACAAGATGTCCCCAATGCAATGACATCACCCAGAAGTGAAGTCATTGCACCAGAAACATTGCACAGGGATGCCCTGGTATTTGGGCAAAACTGTATGGTTTTTCACCCTCAAAACCAGAGTTTGCCCAAATATCAGAGTGTCCCTGTGCAACATTTCTGGTACGATGATGTCACTCTCGGGTGACATCATCACATTGGGGGCAGTACTTACAGTTTTACCAGAACTGGCCCCAAAACATCATTTGGGGCCAGGAAAGTCCGCTCCAAATTGGGTGATCCCCCTTACAGACCGAGGGGCTGGGATCCCTGTTTCTGTGAGAGTAAGCAACACAGAAAATAATTTGATTTATGTCATACTTTTAGCAAAACTGTTTGCAATTTCCAGTGAAAACATAACCACTTTAAATCAATATATTTATTATATAATTTTTTATTTATAAGGAAATTGTGTGTGTGTTGAATTTGTACATGCATCTTGAATGTGTACATTTTATCAGTCTCTTAAACAAAAGCCAATACTCTAAACACCAAAAAATTGTGAGTCATGGAACAAAAGTACATATGTGTATTATGAAGCTATATAAGCATAACCCTGCCTTCTATTATATGTGCCAATGGCTACTCAACCAGCCATTTTTGCTATACAGACAGGGAGATGACATTCCAAATATTCCCACATTAAAGAAGAAGAAGAAGAAAAGGAGGAGGAGGAGGAGGAGGAGGAGGAGATTAGATTTATACCCCGCCCTTCACTACCCAAAGGAGTCTCAGAGTGGCTTACAAACTCCTTTCCCTTCCCCTCCCCACAACAGACACCCTGTGAGGTAGGTGGGGCTGAGAGAGCTCTGATATAAACTGCTCTTTTTCAAGAACAGCTGTGCCAGATCTATAGCTTGCCCAAGATCATCCAGCAGGTGCAAGTGGAGGAGTGGGGAATCAAACCCGGTTCTCCCAGATTAGAATCCACGCACTTAACCACTACATCAAACTGGCTTTGTAAAAAAAGAGGAGTCCCAAAAGGTGAACATTCAGACAATTAAGTATTTCCCCCCATCTAAATGGTAGGATACTTCTTTCAGATAAAATATTAAATTATTAATGCAGTTTGCAAATACAAGAGAGAGTGGACAAGCTAGACTGATTCTGATTAGGAGATACTTTTCAAAGGTGACCCCTTGGAAAGCTAGTTGCTAAAAATACTAAAGCTATAGATCTTTAGACAAATCTTGTCTAAAATGCTATCACATCTTGCTGGCTTGCCAATGAGAGAATAATTTGAGTGTCATGGACTGATAGCGAGCTATGAATTATATTCTGTACGCCAAAAATGTTTAAAATTGTAAAAATAAAAGATTACTGTAAAAGATTACTGCAAACCCCCCCACTATTTAAAAATTACTACCACAGCACAATCCAAGGTCATAAGATCTATATACTAACTTGCAGTCATAGACTAGTATGAATTTAGATCATAATTATCCAAATAAAAAACTGAGGTAGCTATCATCTTTGGCTATGGTTTATTTCGGTGCACAAATAACTCTTGATTGAGACAGCTTGATTCTCGAATAAATGACAGGTTTATTGTAACTTGTACTGCAACTTGTGTGAAAAATGTGTTGAATATAATATTTAATATTATATAACATTTATTCAGTTCCATGAAGGATGATGTGTTTAAAATAGCTGCTTATTATAACTTTTATCCAGATTTTTGAAATTATATTGTTTATGTTCTCTCTTTGGAGCCAGGCCTGGGCCAGTGTTCCCTCTAAGCTGAGTTAGTGTGAGCCAGCTCACAGTTTTTTAGCCTCTGACTCACTCATTTTTGTCTTAGCTCAGGAAGGATAGCTCCAGATAAAACTAATCATTGCAGTAGCCAAATCACCTGCTCACAACTTTAATGCTAGTAGCTCACAAAGTAGAATTTTTGCTCACAGGGCTCCATAGCTTAGAGGGAACATTGCCTGGGACTACGATTGCCTACGGTTGGGGAATTCCTGGAGATTCTGTGGTGAAATCTGAGGAGTGCAGAAGAGTTTGGGAAGGGGAGAGGCCTCAGCTGGATATAATGCCACAGAGTCTACCCATTTTCTGAAGGGGGACAGATCTCTCTTGTCTGGAGTTCATCTGTAATTCTGGGGGATCTCCAGGTCCCACCTGGAGGCTGGCAAACCTAGGCCTAGCAGCACCCTCTGGGTGACTTGATACCATCTGACTTGCATGAGTCAACTAGGCCTGACTGCTTGCTACTGTTCAACAGTAGCCACCCTATGAAAGGCCAGTCACACACTTTCAGCCTAACCTACCTCAGAGTTGTTGTGTGGATAAAAACGAGGAGAGAATAATGTAAACTGCTTTAGTCCGCACTGTGGAGAAAGACCATAGTTTTCCTCAGTAAAGGCTGTTGGGGGAAAGGCAAAGAGGCAGATAAAGGTAGGTTGGCTGTTGGGGGGGGGGAGATAGGGATGCCAACTCTAGGTTGGGAAATTCCTGGATATTTGAGGGGTGGAGCCTGAGGATGGACTTCAGACAGATCCAATGCCATAGACTCCACCCTCCAAAGCAGACATTTCCTCCAGGGGGACTACTGTTGCCAACCTCCAGGTGAGGGCTGGAGATCTCCTGGAATTACAACTGATTTTCAGATGACAGAGATCAGTTCCTCCAGAGAAAATGGCTGCTTTAAGGGTGGATTTTATGGTATTATACCCTGCTGAGGTCACTTCCAAGCTCAAACCTCATCCTCCCAAGGTTCCATCCCCAAATCTCCAGGAACTTCCTAACATGGAGCTGGCAACCCTAAGAGGAACTGATATCTGTATTTGGGCAATCCATTGTGATTCCTGGAGAGTGGCTGCTGCCTCTGCTGCTGGGGGGGGAAGTAGGTGGGAGGCTGGGAGAGTGACAGGGGCAGAAAGAGTGATGGGATGGGGCAGAAAGGAAGTGACAAACATGGAGGGGAGAGAGCGAGAGTAAGAAAAGGGGTGTCAGGAAGGAGAAAGAGTATGAGAGAAGTAGGGGGAGAGGGGAAGAAGTAGAGGTGGGAGAAATGGGATAGCTGCTCCTGCAAGTTTCTTGCAGGTCCCCACTTGTAGAAACGTATTAGCAACTGACAGAGGTTTTCGGTCTTCAAAAATAAAGAGGCTTAAGAGACAGAAAACAGTTCAGGAATGCAAAAGACCACAAAACTATAGATTAGTTTTATATTATAGTTTATATTATAGTCTGTCAGCTGATTCCTGGCAGACTATGTTGTGAATATAGCACAGCTAAAACAATACAGTACAACAAAATAAAACAACAAGCCAAGTATACAGTTCTCACAAAACAGACTTAATTATCTAGGAGCTATTTATTTATAAAAACTTTGAATGTGTAAACAAATTACAAAAGTTATTTCACCTTGACATGCTTGGGCCTAGCTCTTCTGTTTTTTGTACTGAGTTTAGTGTTTTCATGTAACTAAAAATGATGTTTCTTGCTGACTTGCTGTGCTACAAAAGTGATGCCAAGTTGCCATAAAGCATATTCCTTTAAAATGTAACAGAGGTCAGTTCACCTGGAGAAAATGACCGCTTTGGAAAGTGGACTCTATGGCATTATACCCCACTGAAGTTCATCCCCTCCCTAAACCTCACTCTCCACGGGCACCACCCCTAAAATCTCCAGATGTTTCCCAACACTTGTGACAATAAACTCTTGGGAACCAGTAAAAGTTTGGAATTATTTCCATCTCAGTCAAGACTTTCTGTGCCAGTTTAATACATAAATGTGGATTATAATCTTGAAAAAAACATGGGGAACCAAAATCAATTTGCCATTTTTCTTATTATTGTTCTTACTCCTGTTTTTGTGGACTCCAAGTATACAAGTCTGTAAAATTCATCATGTGAGTTTTGATAAACTCTACAGTGGGAAACAATATAATTTATATATTTATACCCTGCTTTTCATCCCAATATAAAGCAAGAAACTGTTTACACACATACAGTCTAGACTTGCCTACTCCAGCTTGGGAAATTCCTGGATATTTGGGGGTTGTATCTGGGGGGACAGAGTTTGGGAAGAGGAGGAAGCTCAGCAGGGATGCGATGCCATCCAATTTACTCTTCAAAGCTACCATTTCCTCCAGCGAAGTTCATCTCTATTAGTCTAGAGACCAGTTATAATTCCAGAAGAATACCAGTCTTCAGCTAGGGTTGCCAGAACCGGGTCCAGGAGGGGTTTCCCCTGATTTTTCAGGCTTCTGCTCACCACTGGCCAGCTGGCCGGCAGGGGAAGCCCCACCTCCCAAAAAGGGATTTCACATAGCAATGTCCCCAACATGATGATGTCATGCAGAAGTGACATCACACAAGGACGTTGCAGTGATGCTCTGCTTTTTGGGCAAAACTCTACGGTTTTAGGCCAACCCCCCAAGACATCCCCCCAACCCCCTTCATGTGATGATGCCACTTCCATGTGACATCATTGCACTGGGGATGTCACACAACATCCCCCCCAACCCCAGAACACCCCCCAAATCCCCCTGCTGGCAAGCTGAGGGGACCTGGCAACCCTAGTACCAACCTGGATGTTGACAACCCTGAAACATGCAAGTAGCTACAACCAAGATGGGAGCCTAAAGTTCTCCAGGAATGACAACTAATCTTCAGACCCCCCCCCCCCGCCAAAGAAAACAAGGGGGAGGATGAAAAAACTGATACATGAAGTATCTCAAGGCAACTAACTATACAGACACAACACAGAAAAGCCTTATAAGGCAGGGACACTTGAAAGAGTAGATAACCAGATAGAAACGGTACAGTTCAGATCAAAGCTGATAAAACTGAAGTAACCCGCAGCACAGACCTTGCCCTGGACATGGCCTTTGTGGAAACCTTAAGAACTAACACCCAGTGTCACAATGCTGAATGATCATGAAGACAAAGCTGGCATTAAAACCAAGGCTTTGTCTGGAAAACATTAAATGCTGCGGCCGACATTTTAAAAGCAGCCTTCCATCTTCCTCAGAAATGGCCCCACAAAGCACTGTGCAACTACAGCTCACAAGACAGAAAAGAGAGATAAGCATATTGTTGGCACAAAACAGACACACCTGATTAGTTTCTAGTGTTTATTATATACTGTTTTATCAATTGCAAAGAGCTGATGCAGCAGGAAAGAACTATCTTCTGAATATAACATTCAATTGATATTACGGCAAATGTTGCAGAAACAGCCTTTTTGGGGTCAGACAATCAAAACTGCAGCTTGGTTAGTATTTAATTAAAACATGCTTATAGTGATTTTGTGATGCTGTGCTAACCTGTCCCCTGAAAAACAAATTCTTACAGTCTCTTAATTTGCCAGTTTAAAATCATTTTATTTAGAGAATTTAAAAATACTCAGGAAAGTATCGGCCTATGACACTAGTTCATTCTTTAGAACAAGCCTCCAACTCCCCTCTACTTTCAGAAAACTTCATACTATTAGACTGCCAGTCTCTTCGCTGCTCATGGGGTACATTTAAGTAAGTAATTCTCTTTCCCACAAATTCTCTGTAGTTCTCAAATCAGATCTTAGAATCAGGAATAATTTTCTAAAGCTTTACTGTATTAGTTCACACAGTCTCTGTCTTTCAGCAGATCGATAGTATGTGGAACATGCCGCTTTAAGAGACAGGCTTAGGTCTTAAGTGGAACTCCCTTTCTTCACATAAATAGGTGTGTCTTCTAGAATATACTAGTTAGAACTGAGTTGTTGGTAGTTAGGACTTCAGCCTTTAAGTCTGTGTTGATCCCTGCCTTGTTGTTCTGCCCATTAAAGATTTTGAAGACATCCTGCCTGCTGTGTCTCTCTGGCCTTAGGGCAGACCATTTACCTACCTCCACAATGAATACTTTACAGAGGAGACAAACACCACAAGATCTATAAAACAGAGAAACATATACTACCCTGCCTCTCTGCCCAAAGAATCTTGGGAACGGTATTTTGATGAACATGCTGACAATTCAGTCAGAAATCACCTTCTACAAAAACAGAGCCAATGGGCCACAGATGAGGTGAAACGAGTATCACATCAATTTAAGGCTGCAATTGCAAATAACATTTCTAGGAACACAAACCACACTGAACTCAGTAATGCACAGGATCAGAGTGGAAGACTGAAACCCTAAGTATACTATACCGAAGTAGGGCTTCCAGGTCTTACTTGGCTGTAACATAGAGTTTTTTCTTAAGTGATAAAGTGTCCCACCCACAACACGCCCTGCATGATGACATCACCTCTGGGTGATGTCATTGCGTTGGGAGCACTGGCACAAACAGGGCATTTGGGGGGTGGGGTTCCCCCCACCAGCTGGATAGGGGCTGGCGGATCTGGGGGCCCAAAAGTGGGCAAACCCCTGCCCCCATTGGGGGAATGGCAGCCCTATACCAAAGGATGGAACATAATTGTAAATCAATCTTCCTGCTGGCCATCAATCGATTCAGAAACCCAATACAATCATATTAAAAATGGCCTTCCCTTTTGCAACCTAATCCTATTTGCAACCTATACTTGGACTAAGGTGCTACTGGACTCTTGCTCTTTTGGACAATTTGAACTGCCTTTCTATTTTGTTTGTTTTTAAAAAGAGACTCATACTAACAGTAGTAACGTTTTAAACAACATGTATGAATTCAGTTTAACTTTGTAAAGCAGGGGACTTCCTTTGGGTGGCTAATAGTTATTTTAGAAAGCAGGATGAAATTTGCTAGAGAGTATGTAGAAACACCTAGCCCCAGGCAATGTTTCTTCTGTTAGTCAGTGGCTAGGTACATTTCCAGAAAACAAAGAAGAGTATTCTCACTAAACTCCTGCCAATTAGCAGTCTGGGTAGGGGAAATGCTCTGTATGAAAATGTATATAGACAGGAAAGGACATCAGCACTTCCACACTAAATGAAGTGTTACACAATGCCACAACTCTTTCAGTTTGCTGAGGCAGACTGAATATTTTTAGAGGTCCAGGATGTCTAAAGCAATTATCTGCTGTTTGAACTCCTTTCAGGGAAGCACAGCAGGTACAAATATGCAAGAGCAGAGAGGTGGGCAAGAGGTCTACTGAAAGAAAATGGATGTTTTTGCTAATGAGGGGGAAAAAAAAGAGAATACTACTCCTTAGAAGTATTCTTGCTCACAAAGCTATTAGGAGTGAAGCAGGTCCGTAACTCTGTTCCTCTGCAGTGTTCTGTAGTTCAATTTGATTCTGACTTTTCACATTGTATAATATATACAAACTAGGAATCAGGCTCGTTGTAGCAATAAATACAATGAGCGCCAGCCTGGCTGCCTGGCTGCGGGCCCCCGTCTCCTTACCTGACCCCCCACAGCTCAAGTCCCCAGCGGGCCAAGCTGGCCAGCCCCGTTCCCCCCAGCCAATTGAGGGCCCAGTGGGCCAAGCCACCCAGCCCCGTCCCTCTCCCCACCGTGCGCTTGAGCCCCCGGTGGGCCAAGGTGGCTGGGCTTGTCCCTCTCCCCACTGCCCATTTGAGGCGCCGGGAGGGCCAAGCCAGCCGGCTTTGTTCCTTCCCTCCCTGTCCGTTCGAGGGCCCGGTGGGCCAAGGCGGCCGGCCTCATTCCTCCCTGCCTGTTCGAGGGCCCGGCGGGCCAAGCCGGTCAGCCTCATTCTTCCCCCCACCCGTTCGAGGTGCTGGCGGGCCAAGGTGTCTGGCCTCGTTCCTCCCCCCCTGCCCGTTCAAGGCAGTGGCGGGCCAAGGCGGCCGGCCTCATTCCTACAACCACCGCCCATTCAAGGCGCTGGTGGTCCAAGGCGGCCAGCCTCATTCCTTCCCCGACCGCCCATTCGAGGCAGTGGCGGGGCGCGTCTCTCCCCCCCCCCCAGTTCCTCCCCCCGCCAGTTCGAGGGCCCATCAGGCCAAGCTGCCCGGCCAAGTCCCTCTCCCCACTGCCCATTCAAGACGCCGGAGGGCCAAGCTGGCCTGCCTCATTCCTCCCCCCCCACCCGTTCGAGGCAGGCCGCCCGCTGGGGCCTGGTCCTCTGCACTGGCCGTCGATGGGGGGGGAGCAGACCCAGAAACGCCGCAGAGATGGGTGAGGTGCTGGGGAGGTGCAGTGCTGCTTTGGGCCAGAGGAAGACAGAAGGTGTGTTCAGCAGAGCAAAGGCACTGTGTTCTGAGGCACGTTTGGGCTGGCGCCACCTCTGTGGGTGGGAGTCAGAACACAGCCAGTGGCCACGGTCCCCATTGTGAGTGGCAGTTCTTGCAGCCAACGGATTAGGGAGCGCATCAAACGTAGCCACCTCAAAACAGCTTTATTATAGAGAGAGATGGCTAAAGGGGTGTGGAATGACTGATGAATAATAATAATAAAAAAACCCCATTAAAATTGTTGTTCTTTGTTGACCGGCAATAAATAAATCATAATAAAAGGACTAAGAAAAATAGAAGTGCAGGAACATAAGCTTGGCTTAAGACCTCTGGTCAATGAAGCTAATAAATGAAATGAAAAGAAAGTAACATAAGCAACAACACTGCTACTTTGCCTACTTCTGCATCGGGGGGTGGCTCAACAGTAGGTCCCAACAGAAAAAGAGAACACACAGTTTGCAAACTCAGTAAATGGACTTAGGATTTGTTTCCCTACTTCCTCTGCCTCTAATTTTATAACAGTTACCTGTACTCTGAAACAAATGCAATTATGCTTTATGGTCTCAATATAGGAAAGAGAAAAATCTTTAATTACATTTTGAGAAAATTATACTGCTTTGCTTTCCCCCCCTCCTAATTTAAATGGGAAAACCAAAACATCCACAGGGTCAGCGAAAGGTGCCATTAAGATCTATTTGGCATATGGTACTTTGTCAGGCCTCACACCAAGGAAGACACTCCTTACAAAATTAATAATTGCAGCAGCAGCAGTTGTTTATATCTATATTTATACTTTATATATGGGGTGTAACCAAATAAAATTCTTCCTAGGGATTTACAACAGGTTAAAAATATACAAAAATACAGATTAAAATAAACAATCAAATTCTTAATTTAATAGTCTCCAAATGGCATCCATAATTTAATTTAAAACCTACTCTGGACTGTTCTTCTATCTTTTGGGCAGGTTAAGGAGGAGGCCGAAGCAGGCAGAATGGAAGAAAAGAGGGTGCCAGCTATGATGGAAAACTATTGCTGTCCTCATCCAAAAGCCTGGTGGAACTTCTTTGCCTTACAGGCCCTGCAGAATTGTATTAAGTCCTACAGGCCCCTGATGGAAGTTGGCAGAGAGTTCCACCAGGTTGGAGCCAGGGCCGAGAAAGCCCTGCCTCTGGTTTTGGACATAAGTTGCAAAAATGTTTATTGTAGTAATTTCTGTAGGAAATTTTCTTCTATTATCGCTCACACGCTAACGAATACTGCGCAATGAACGATTTGTTTCACAATATTTGCTTTATCTGAGCGTGTAGCAACCCCATTCTTATCAATCACTACTTATCAGTTCCTGAAGGAAACATTCCATGTTGACTCTCTAATAACAGAATTAGAGTGTCAACATGGAATGTTTCCTTCAGGAGTTGATAAGTAGTGATTGATAAGAATTGGGATTGCTACACGCTCAGATAAAGCAAATATTGTGAAACGAATTGTTCATTGCGCAGTATTCATTAGCTTGTGAGCGATAATAGAAGAACATTTTCTACAGAAATTACTACAGTAAACATTTTTGCAACTTATCTTTATTGACTCTTCGTTATTTTTGTCGTGGATGTTGTTTTTGGAATTCCACTTCCTCTCGTGATCTCTCATTTTTGGCTTCTTCTGGTTGAGGATAGCATGATATCTTTGGGGCCAGGGGTCACCAGCAGATTGCTCTCAGCAGAGCGTAATACTTTCCCGGGGACACACCAGAGGAGATGGTCCCAAAGATACACAGCTCCCAGGCCGCTCAACGTCTTAAGGGTCAATACCAACACCTTGAATTTGACTCAGTATTCCACTGGAAGCTAGTGTAGCAAACGCAGCATAGGTTGTATATGTGCCGTCCGTGGCATTCCTAAAAGACTCGTGCTGCTGCATTCTGGATCAACGGGAGTTTCCAGGTAAGTCTCAAGAGAAGGCTAGCATAGAGCGAGTTATGTTGACAATATGGAGTTATTACATTTTCCATTTCATTTTCCCCCCTCCAAAGCTCAGTATATTTCAACAATACAAATGTTAATTAAATATACTGCATAAAATCAACAAATCAAAATGCAAAAAAAAAAAAAACATACGAACGTACAAGCACCAAGAATTACAAAACAGAGCAGAAAGCAGTTTAAACATGGAACTGTGACAAAATAGGATTCCAGTAATCAATTTCAATATGAGATAAAAGAAATATAATGAACGTAATTG
The DNA here is from genome assembly GCF_001447785.1 of Gekko japonicus. Classification (NCBI taxonomy): domain Eukaryota; kingdom Metazoa; phylum Chordata; class Lepidosauria; order Squamata; family Gekkonidae; genus Gekko; species Gekko japonicus. The sequence goes on from NW_015159715.1 coordinate 1,613,779, forward strand.
TCATCTTTTTTCATATCTTAAAAAAATACAAGCAACTATTGCTGTAGGCATTAAATTTGAGGATTTACTACAATTATGTTTTGTAGTTAAGTGCCTTTTGCCTCTCAAATAGGATAAAGTCCAGTTGTATCAGTAATTAAACTTGAAATCCTTCCTGAAATCATCTTGTTAATGTTATTTTTGTCACATTTCATGAAGTGCAAGGGAGCTATTTCAGGTACATTATATTAGTATAAAAATGGAAAAACGCACCAAAGGTTAATGTGCTTATTGAATTTATGCTGCAGGCAGAGAGAAGAGAATCTTGCTATTATAAACTATGCATGAAAGTCACCTCTGTATGGATGATTGGCAAATGGCCAGTGAGACAGGCAGAATAAAGGCTGCCTCAGCTGATACCAATTTGTCCACTCTGTAGTGTTTAGTGAAAGAGTGAACTAACTTCCATGTGGCCACCTTACATATGGTTTCTAATGAGGGGAACAAACGGTATGCCACTAATGTGGCTGCCCCCCTAAGGGAATGCACCACGATCCCCTCTGGAGGATCTAACCCTTTTGCCTTATAGGCCATGCTTCTGACAGGTCCCTTGATCCATCTACTTATTGTGGAGGTGGAAACCTGTGTCCCCAAAGAAGATTTTCTGAAGGACATGAAGAGCACTTCAGATTTTCTCCACTCTTTGGTCCTGTCAATATAAAAACTAAGGGCCCTCCTGATGTCTAAGCAGTGCCACTCCCGCTCTTTCTCGTGTTGTGGATTGGCACAAAAAGATGGCAGAACGATTTCCTCTGCTCTATGAAAAACTGAGTTTATCTTCGGGACAAAGGCTGGGTCCATGCGAAGGACCACCTTGTCCTGATGGAAGACACACAATTCCTTATTAACCGACAAAGGTCTCAATTCGGAAACCCTGCGAGCTGATGTAATACCTACGAGGAATAGGGTTTTGAACGTTAACTCCTTAAGAGGACAGGAGGCCATTGGTTCGAAAGGGTACTTACACAGAGCTCTCAACATGGTGTTAAGGCTCCATGTAGGGAACCTATGGATAGGTGGGGGATTAAGGAAAGAAGCCCCCTTTAGGAACCGTCTAATATGAGGATGCCTAAGAAGTGACCGCCCATGTTTCGTTCCCTGGACAGCAGAGATGGCCAATACCTGTCTCCTAAGAGTACTAGTGCTAAGGCCCTTGTCCAGTCCATCCTGAAGGAAACCCAAGATTAACTTAACTGAAGCCTTGAGGGGGGTCTATCTTCTGGTACATGCACCAGGAGTGGAAAACCTGCCAGGTATGGTCATATGATTTTTTTGTGGAAGCTTTCCTCGATGCCAGCATGGTGTCTACGACCTTAACCTGATAACCTGCACCCACTAGCATTTCCCGCTCAATCTCCACGCTGCTAGATTGAGTAACTCTGGCCTCGGATGTTTTGTCGGCCCTTGAGTTAACAAATCCTCCTGTGGAGGGATACGCCAGGGTTTTGAAATGGCTACTCTTTGAAGGTCCTGGAACCAAGTCCAGCGTGGCCAGAAGGGCGCTATGAGCACTACTTCCGCCTTTTGCTGGCAATTTTTTTGCAGCACCCTGTGAATGATAGGCAGTGGCGGGAAAGTGTAAAGGAGACCCTGGGGCCATGTGCAATTCAGAGCATCAGTTCCCTGTGCCAGGGCGTTTCTTTTCTCATGAGAAAATTTTTGGAACTTGACGGTTCGTTTCTGTTGCAAACAGGTCCATGCATATGCTCCCATACTTGGAGCGTATGATGTCAAATACCTCCGCATTCAGCCTCCACTACGACTGATCCAGCCTTTTCCGGCTTAGCCAGTCTGCTAGCTCGTTGTTTTTCCCTGCCACGTGGTTGGCCTTCAAAGACAGTAGGTGACTTTCTGCCCAGGAAATCAGTTTGGAAGCTTCCAAGAGTAGATTCTGAATCTTGGTGCCCCCCTGGCGATTGACATAGGCCTTTGCTGTCGTGTTGTCGGTCTGGACTAAGACATGGAGACCCGACAGTTGTTCTGCAAGATTCAGTAGACCGAGGCGAATTGCTCTCAGCTCTAGGAAGTTGATGCTCTCCTTTGTCTCCTATACCGACCATTCTCCTTGAACCATCCTCTTTCCT
>NW_015159715.1:1616651-1653986 GCF_001447785.1 Gekko japonicus
TTTGATTTTAACTTTTACTGTTCCCAAATCATCTTAGTTTACTTCCTTTTACCGTGTTTTATTGCAGTGTAATTTTAAGTCTGGTTTTAGTGACCAAAATGATTGTACAATGTTATTTTTTAGTACCTAGTTGCACTTTGGAAATTTTACTATTAGGCCATTGTAATTTATTTTTATTCCTATGGTTTTATATTGCTGGCTAAGCACTGTAACAATAAAATTCATTCAGGTTTATATCCTGGCTTATTTCTCCCTAAAGGAGACTGCCCTGAGACATGCACCTATTATTCTAGCAAATCTCCCCCCCCCTTCCTGGTCTATGGGCTGTGAGTGAGAGGACTATAGGTCCTAGGGCGGCTCCAGACGGAGGCAAGATGGCGGCCGCCATATTTTCCCGCCAAACCAAGTCCCCCACCGCAGGGCTGATAAAGGCCCCCCCTTCTGCTTTTCCTCCTGTAGAGGCAAGCTAGGAGGATAAAAAGAGACGAAATCCCTCTTGTTCTAGGGTCTCCCAAAGACCAGGGAAAAAACCGTGGATCGAATGGTCCAGTTTGCTTCAAGCACCCGGGAGGGGAGAAAGGAGACGAAATCCCCGCCCCCCTTTCGGCTGTTTGACCTACCGCGATTCAGTCGAGAAGCCAGAGCCCTGGCAGATAATTGCAGCGCATCCAGGGTCACATCTGCAGTGAAGGCAATAGCTAAGGAGATTTTCAACTCGTCCTTAAATTTCGGATAGGAGGGGAGGGAGGGGCCGAGAGAGAACAGACCTCCGTGCCTCCGCGTCTCTTGATCTCCACGCTCCCTGGTTCTCAGGAGCTGACCCTCCGTCCGAGGACGGGTAAGGCCAGCAGGAGATCTCCTGAGAGGGACCGCTGGGTTCCACCGCCGCTAGGAACTCCCAACGTCGTTGTGGCCCTCTCCAGAGCCATTCACTTTAATCAGCGCTGCGGCTCTGTTCTTCTTCCTTCTCTCTTCTTTTACTTTCGCTTTCTTGTGAGCTGCTCTGTGCAGAGCAGCTGGAGTACGTCCTGCTGCAAGCAGGGCCGGCAAGAAAACTGGATCGCCTACAAGGAGATAGCCCCTCCCCCGTCCAGATCAAATTTGGAGCCGACCCTGCGGAAGGAGGCAGAGCTTATCCCAGATGTGAGGAATGTCCCACGAAGAACCACTGGAGAATGGAATTCCCACCATGAGTACTGAACAGCAACAGTGAGGCAAATGGTGCCTCAGACTCTGCCTCAATTGTGCTGCAGCAGTGGCCCGAAGTCCCATCTAGCAAATTTATTCTCTAGCTTTTCATTATTCATGTCTCCTTTTTGAATTTTTATTTGCAAACAGGTGTGGTCCAACAAGAAAATGATGTGTAGTGAAGCGTATTGTATTTTTTTATCAGCAGACACAAACAGAGACAGAAATCTGGGGAAGAATCCACTAAAGCTCTGTATTCTATCATCCTAATCCTTCCCTACATCTGCCAGCAAGCCAACTCAGAAAACCAACCCACAGAAAATTACAGGTACAACTTGGAACAGTATGGGCTATGCTGTGCTTAAGTAGCATGCCTAAGAGAGTGCAGTGTGTCTCCCATACTTTGCACACAGAAGATACTTTAGCTTCTCGCATGGGATTGTGGTCAGTACATGCTGGCTTGCCAAGAGTCAGAGTAGGAGCCCCAAAGATTTGCCAGAGTGCATCTTATGTAGAATGGAACTGCTCTATTAATTTCTATGACAGAAAATTACAAGATGGGTCAGAGGTCAAGTTATATAGTGGTGAATACCCTCCCCCCCGCCTCTATAGGTGCTCACTTCCCTTTGACATGACTCTTCGGTTCTCAAAAGCATTCCAAAAAAAAGGATGCCTTAACTTCAGATGGTAAAGGGATGGCAGTGGCTTTTCTTATCTGTAGTTCTTGTTCATCTGCCTAGCCCTGACCAAGAGTTCCAATATTTTACTTGAATTTATCTCTTGGAATATTTACTTCAGGCTTCTGAGAAGCTTTAAGCAGCCCAACAAGAAGATCATGAAAGTCAATACCAGAATGTTAGTCAATTTAGGTCTGTTCAGAAATGGCAATAAGTTTTAAATGGTGGAGGGTACAACAAAAAAACCCCTTTGTTTGCATGCTCTCTTCCACTATGTGTAACATGAGTCAGGACCGAAGCACATGCTTATGTAACTGAGCCACACTTGTACGCTACCACATATACCACACAACCTGCAGTATGGACATAACATGACATTAAGATTTCAAGACTGAATTCTATGGCAGAAAGGATTTTTTACATATAATTATACTCTTATACTATACTGCTTTATTATAAATACCAGAAAGGATTTTTTACATATAATTATACTTTTTCACTATACTGATAAGCTTATTGTTATAAATATCAAATTATAAGCACTTTATAACCTATGAAAACCCTTTGCTATAGTAAACACAGCCATGACCTGGATGGTTCAGGCTAGGCTGATCTCGTCAGATCTTGGAAGCTAAGCAGGTTTGGCCCTGGCTAGTATTTTTATTGGCGACCACCAAGAAAGCCCAGCATCGCTATGCAGAGGCAGGCAATGGCAAACCACCTGTGAATGACTCTTGCCTTGAAAACCCTTGAGTTTGATAATAGTACAGTTTGACATTAAGTCAGCTGCAACTTGATGGGGGGGAGGGACTCACCTAAAAATTTTTCCCGTTCCTCTCTGCGTTCTCGTGCAAGTCGCTGTCTCTCATCAACTTTCAGTACTGGTGCACAGTCTTCAAAAACAGGACAAGAAAACGTTTAAAAATCTCAAATTAAATGTACAGGATTCTAAACTCAATAAAAAGCAACTTTAAAGAAGTACAAGCAGTTGAAATTTAACCTGTTTAAGAATTTGTGAAGCCCAACAAATTAACAAATTAACAAGATAATTCTTCTGTGCCTAAACAAAAAGCATTGTCATGCATGGTACTCAACCAGTTCTTAGAGTTCTCACTTATTCCCCCTCAGGTGATAACCCTGTGCCTGAGCTACCTGAAGTGTGAAGTGGTTTTCTTCCATAAAAAAACCCCTCTACATAAAAAAGTTATGTCAAATCAAAGAATTCTAGCTTAGCTTTGTCCCTGACATTGTTTTGTTTGTTGTGGTATTTTGGGTTGGCCAAACTGTGGCTTAGGAGCCACATGCGGCTCTTTCACAGATATTGTGCAGCTCCCGGGAGGGTGGCTGGGGAAGCATAGGGGAGGCATGCCTCCCAGATTGATCTTCCCTCCCCCAGCCAGTGCTCCCTTCCCTGGGTAGGCTTGAGCTGAGGGGAGCAGTGAAAGAAAGCAACTTTAACTTTAAATGTGTTCTTAAAGACACTCCCCCCCACCCCCGCCGGCTGGCTCAGAGAAGGCATTTGTCTCTTTAAACCCCTTCCCGAAGCCAATCCAGCTGGCGTGGGGCGTGGAGGTCTTGGAAGATGCATTTAAAGTTAAAGCTGCTTTCTTTCCACCTCTCCCTCCATCCCATCTATTTGCTTTCTTTACACTTTATTTCTCTCTCTCTCTCCCCTCCCTCCCCATCTAATAATTAACAATATCTATTTTTACCCCGTTTGTTTTTATTTTTGGCAGTCTCATTTAATGTTAAGAAAAAGCAAATTTGCATATTTTTCTATAAAAACATGTGGATTATATTTCTTCATGTCTTGTGGCTCTCAAACATCTGATGTTTATTCTATGTGGCTCTTATGTTAAGCAAGTTTGGCCACCCCTGGTATAGAGGAACACTCAGTTATGTGAGTATACACCAGCCATCTGAAGTCATGCAGCTCAGGTATAATTGTCATCTATGAAAATGAGAGCGAATGTCATGCAGACTAAATTTTCCATCAACAAACTGGAACTTTCCTGTTTTTCCTATCCCACTTCAGCCCATTTCCACAAAATGCTGTTCCTGGGGGAAAGGGGACCCAAGGAAGACATGCAGTGAAAAAGGGGAATTGTTGGAAACTGCCAATTTTTAGTATGGATCCATCCAGGGCTTTTTTTTTTTTTTTTTTGTAAAAAAGGGGCTTGAAATTAAATTTTTAGTATGGATCCATCCAGGGCTTTTTTGGGGGGGGGGGGAAGAGGTGCTGGAACTTTCAAGAGGGAAATGAAGTTTTCAATCTGTATATTGAAAACTCAAGAATTTGTAAACATTTTCAAAATAATTTTGTTGAAGAGGTTCCATCCCAAAGCATTTTGGAGGTAATCAACAGGCAGCACAATTTATGGTTGCCAATCTCCAGGTGGAGCCTGGAAATAAGAATTACAACTGATCTCCAGATGACAGAGATCAGTTCCCCTGGAGACAACGGCTGCTTTGGAGAGTGGACTTTATGGCATTGTGCTCTGCTGAGGACCCCCCCCCCTTCTTAAATCCTGCCCTTCCCAGGCTCCACCCTCATATCTCCAGGAATATTCAGCCTGCAGCTGGCAACCCTAATTTAAAATCCTATACTTGAGCATAGCTGTTCTAAAGTTACTTTTAGCACAAGACATGTTATCCTGAATACAGATTACACACAAAGAATGTCATATCTGTATACACTGTGGAATTTGTCAGAAAAATACAAGAGTGACAGGAGTGACATGTCGCCCAGTAGAGTACAGATCCCCAATCTGTGCGGTAATACATGAAGCACTTCTAAGTAAGATGGAACTTTCTTTAAAGAGGCAAATGCGTTTTCTTCTTTTGGCGTATATAATTGATCTTGCTGTCTTATATCTTTTGTTTTAAGAGAACAGAAATGAAAGATTAATTGCCTGGCAGTAGGCCCAGGTGCCAGCAACTGGGTAATGGCTACAGCTGACCAGCTGACATCCTGCCACTGACTACATAAAATATAAGATATGTGAGGAGGTAGAAAAGTTTCACAGGGTATGTGATGCCTTTGTTTCCCCCCATTTCCTATGAGCCCTCTTTTCAGTTGAACAGCTTTCCAGTCTGAACAAATGGCACTGAGACAGTTGTAAAACTTGAGCATGTTCTAGAGAGTGTGGGATAGAAATCTTTTAAATAAATAAAAACTGACAGCATGGATGGCAAAGAAGAAGACATAGCTCTTTACAGATTCACTTTGTCGCTGCATGTCAAGGGCCTTAGGGAAAACAAGAAAAATGTGCTGACAGAGCCTCACATAGCAAGGTCAATATTTAAAGTAGAGCCCAGCAACAAGTCAGAGCTCTGGAATTTATAAAACAACAAAAGAGACACCCTTCAAAAAGTTTAATTTTAGTGACACCAGCGCTCAGAGTTTAAATTGGTTTTCAGCGCCAGAATTTGTGTGCACTCAACTCGGAGAGCTGGTCAAGGTATGAAAACCAAATCTGGATAGTTTTGCTTTTCAAACGAACATCAGCTGTTTTAGAAGAATTTAGCTGTAAGAGTGGCATTAAAGAAACCACAAGAAAGCTCATGCAAACAATTGCAATCACGTATTTGCATTATCAGTTTGCTTAGGCTGTAAAAAATCTCCATGATCGTGGTTACATTTTGCAATATGGAAGTTCAGCAACCAGAGCTGGAAATCTTGTTACATGAAGAGAAGTCAAAGGTTTCTAATCTGTACTCCTGCAGGTAAAAATTCACATATATGTTGGGATTTCTTCATTTAGAAGAACTATCACTCTCTTCCTGTAATCCACAGAAATTTACGCACGAATAAAATTGTGTTAATCTTCTTGGTGCCACATTATTCTTGTTTATTTCTGCCATTAACTATTATCTAGTTTCTGTTATAGTCTAGGCCATTCTCCATTTTAATCCCCCCCCTACTTTCTTGCAAAACAAATTGCCTATTATGGCTTGGATCCTATGGAAGTAGGACTGCCAGATTACCCAGGTTGGTGGAAGAATTCCCACCAGCAGACTTCTTCCCCCAACACTACTTGGTGGGCTGGTGGAGGAAAATGGGAGGGGATTGCCATCGCAGTGATATGGTGAATTCACTTCCGGCATGACCTAGAAGTGACATCACTGCATAGGGGTGACACTCAAGTGGTCACCAAAAGGTCTATGTTTAAACCACAGAGTCTGGAGTGAATACTATAGAATACCCTGTGTGATGATGTCCCTTCCAGATCATGCCAGAAGTGATGTCACTGTACTGCTGTCACTGGAGAGCCCCCCCCCCCAATTATAAATCTGCTGCTGTGAGATTTCTAAGGATTTTCGTCTGTCCCACTTCCCACTAAAAGCCCCAAATGCTTTCTGAAATGCTACTCCAAGGCGACAGTGGTGGCCCACAGCAGGAGGGCAGGATCAGCAAAAAACTGTTTCCATCTGTCCTCCACTAAATCAAGTCCTGAGAGTGCTAACTAGGGAATGGGAGAAGTGTGCAACTTTGCCAACAGAGTGAAACAAATATCTTTTAAAGTGTGCATATCTGCTTAATTATCATATTCATATCCAATTCAAAACTTTAGCTGTCCCTGATAAACAAAAACTTATACTTCCTTGCTGGCTATTGCCCAGTTCTATTGCTTATTGTTCCTGAATTGTACCTGACAAAGAGAGTGTGTCTTGTATCAGGAAAATACATTGTAAAAAAATTACGATACTGCAAAAAAGCCATCTTCTCATAAGGAAAAATTGCTCAATCTTAACAACTTAAGATCAGAGGTGAATAAATATGCCTGGCAGTAATAAACCATGTCAGCATTTTTGCTGTCATATTATCTCTTTCCTACACAACTCAAACTAAAACCTAAAAGGAAACTCTGATCCTAGAACTCTCTAATAGGAATTATACTGTACCAAAAGCCCCAGGGACCACAACACCCAGCCTATTTCCTTTTCTAAGTGCTTGTTTGGCATTCATCCCATACAAGATCATTAGGAGCAAACCTGTTGACTCTGAAGTAAGTCCCATTTTATTCAATGGGGCTTCTTCCCAGAAGAGCATTCTTAGGACTGCATCCTTATTTTACCAAGAGTAAAATCTCAGTTGTGTAAGTTTCAAATGCAAGCATGCAGTGTTTGCTTCTGTTAAATGTTCATGTTTTACATTAGAAAATAAATTAACACCCAAGCTTCAGCAGTACCTGAAGAAATACGAGAAGGAAAACAACACACCATTTTTTTAAATGAAGGAGTTTTAAAATACTTTCTAGGTTACAGAAAGCAAAGAAAGGTAAAGATAAAAAGATAAACTATACCTGGCTTAGCTCCAGTATTGCTAGTGTTCTGCTCAACAGCAGCAGAGGAAGGACGGTTGGATGAAGCAGATTTTTTGTCTTGCGCTTTAGAACTTTCAGATACTACAATTAAGAGGGAGAGAAAAGATTCCATTAACCATGCTACTACTACTACATCAAACCATACTTCTATTGTTGTTTACACAAGGAAATAATTTGAGCCAGATATATTTGGCGCAACTTCCCATCTTCCCAACTTCCCATTATTTTAGGATAATGCGTATTTGTCAAACCATTCTTTGCTGTAGCTATGGATTTGGAAAGATTTCTACTGAGCATTAGGAATGAATACATCTCAGCCAACTTAGAAATCTGCCCAGGAAGCTTCATTTGTTTAGCAGTGTTTTTTAATTATAGATGTATGACTTAAACGAATCAGCGTACTGTGAAGGGATAGATCCCTTTGTAAATGAAATCACAGCAGCTATCTTCATCTTTCATCTCTCTATCAAACCCTCATCTAGGGTGATAGGAATCAAACTGCAATGTGAAAAAGTCACAAACCACTGATGACTCACATTGTTATTTTTCCATGCCTCAATGGCTCCAAGAAGAGAAAATTAGGTTAAGCTTCCACCTCTTTTTTGACTCTGCTTCCCACCACACCCATTTCATCTTTCCTCCCCCCATCTGGTCCTCCCATCTTTCTCCACCATCTCTTCTCTCAATGCTCTTTCTGTTTCCCATTGCATGTCAAATACTGGATGGCTAAAATTCTCAGTGTTATAAGCACTGGACTATTAAGCTGTAGAGGCAAGAAAAAAATCATCAAATTCTATATACAAAATTACAGCTTTGTAAAGTAAATGTTTAAGTTGTGCTTCTGTGAATGTTCAGAGGTTAACTTTCCTGGGAAAACACAGGCTTGCAAATTCAGCTTTCTGTTTAGTTTTCTCATCTGCCAGGCCAGCAGCAGGCAATTCCCATGCTGGTGTGAGGTAGCCAGAGGTCATTTCGGGGGGAATCGCGGGGGATCGCAGTTCTCCCGGGTGAGGTATGAGGAGCGTGGCACATGACGAAGCCCCACCCCCTGCTTCCGGCCACCCCGCTTCCGGCCCTCATTCAGCCAGGAGGAGGCAGGAGAAGAGGGAGGGTAAGTTGCTTCCTCCCTGCCTCTCCCCACCCCTGCCTGCCTGGGGCCAGGGAGGGCCTTCGCGGGGCTTCCTTGCACTCCCACCGTCATGGGGCCCGGCAGTGGAGCTGCAAGGCCGCCGGTGGCGGCCGGGACCGTTGGGGGCGGGGTGTGTGGCCTTATGACACACTTCTGGTGATGTCAGGGGGGGTGGCCTTATGACACACTTCTGGTGATGTCGGGGGTGTGGCATATGCTAATGAGTTATGCTAATGAGTTCCCCTAGCTCTTTTTCTACGAAACGACCCCTGGAGGTAGCCAAGAGAACAAGGGAACTTGTCCTGTGACTCCATGACCTATCCATAGTCAGTGGAGTTTGTAATGAACTTTATGGAGTCCAATAGGCTACAGAGGAAGAATGCTGTATTTTGTTGGGGGGAATGTTTAGCTTGAAAAAGATTTTTACTTTGGAAATTTGGGTTTTTAAATTTTTTTTAGAGGGATTATAGCAATACCTCAATAAAAGAGGCCACAAAACATTACCTAGCCCTGACCTGAAACAGAAACCTGGAAACTTAAATGGTAGGCAGAATAACTTTAATCACCATCACAGACGTAGTTTGCTCAAGTAGCTGTTAGACAGCTTTTGTTCAATTATATGCTTTTCCTTTTCTAACCAATGACTGTTATTTTTTCTTTCTATAATTGGCCTTATGGTGGTCGGTCTGCACTTACACAAAAGCCTAACTTGGCTCACACTTACCAAAACACAAAGAGAAGGCAGGGAGCCACCTGCCTTAAACTAAATTACACTAGTAAGCCGATGTTCAAGGTTTCCCCTGCATCCTTGGAGATTTGGAGGACGCTAGGGATGCCAGTCTCCAGGTGAAACCTGGGGATCCCCTGGAATCACAGCTCATCTCCAGACTACAGAGATCAGTTTCCCTGGACAAAATGGATGCTTTGGACTGTGGACTCTATGGCATTATACCCTGTCCTCTCCAGGGTCCACTCCCAATCTCCAGAAGTTCCCCAACCTGGATGTGGCAACCTTACCCCCCCATCCCCCGCTGGTGACCAGGGAGGACCTGACAACCCTAGAAGGACAGCTCTTCATTTGAAGAAGAGTCTCTTAAAAGGAAATAGTGGCTAGGTGTCAAGAGTAGTAGACAATCTTGGGTTTTTAGATAGTGGTGGGTTCTTTACTTTCTCCTGTATGTGTAGTTTTCCCCTCCCCTTTTTTCTGTTGTAGTTTTTTGTAGTGATAAAAAATAAAAAAATCCCCTCCAGGGGCTTAAAAATAAAAGAGTAGTAGACAATCATATCTCCAATTCATATTCCGGTGCTTGCAGCAAAAAAGAATCCTGTATGTGTTTGGCGGAGTGGAATAAAGCTGGAAAGCTAATGGCTCAGAACCTAAGCCACCTGAGTAAATTCTACATTCCCCTCTATTACTTGCGGAATCCCTACCACCAAAGGAACGAGACCTGCTGCCAACCAAAATGGTTGGTATTTAGCTGGATGCACCATTACCCTGAATTTAAACTAACTTTGGTAATTCCTTACTCACACAATTATTTAGACCAGTGGCTTTTTAAGGAAGCCTGAAGTTCCTTGGAAGTTCAGCAGGGGCTTCTAAATTAGTTCCGTAACTTTTCTGCCTCCACCCATGCAATTTGCTGCTACTTGAGTGTGTCTAGAACATGCTAGTGAGTACTTAGTTCACATCTGATGACACGCTCTATAGTTCTGGCCATTTCTCCCAACAACTATGCAGCGGTCATGACAGCTGGCACTAAGATTCTGAGAACAGAAGACAAAGGTGCTAAGAAATGGTAACACAAACAGCAAAGAGTAGTTGATAGGGTTGCCAAGTGACTTACTGGCTGCAGCGGGGGAGTGGTGGTCCCAGTCCGGGACATTCGTATGTGCATGTAGCGCTGCGATGACGTCACCCAGAAGCGACGTCATCACACTGGGCACGTTGCCCGGCAACGCTCTAGCAATTACCCTGAAAACTCTATGGTACAAGAGAGTTTTCAGGGTGATTGCTAGAGCATCGCCCGGTGATGTGCCCAGTGTGATGACATCACTTCTGGGTGATTTTCTGTTGTAGTTTTTTGTAGTGATAAAAAATAAAAAAATCCCCTCCAGGGGCTTAAAAATAAAAGAGTAGTAGACAATCATATCTCCAATTCATATTCCGGTGCTTGCAGCAAAAAAGAATCCTGTATGTGTTTGGCGGAGTGGAATAAAGCTGGAAAGCTAATGGCTCAGAACCTAAGCCACCTGAGTAAATTCTACATTCCCCTCTATTACTTGCGGAATCCCTACCACCAAAGGAACGAGACCTGCTGCCAACCAAAATGGTTGGTATTTAGCTGGATGCACCATTACCCTGAATTTAAACTAACTTTGGTAATTCCTTACTCACACAATTATTTAGACCAGTGGCTTTTTAAGGAAGCCTGCAGTTCCTTGGAAGTTAAAAAAAAATCAGCAGGGGCTTCTAAATTAGTTCTGTAACTTTTCTGAAAGTTACAGAACTACAGAACTGCCACCTGTACCCCTCCACCCATGCAATTTGCTGCTACTTGAGTGTGTCTAGAACATGCTAGTGAGTACTTAGTTCACATCTGATGACACGCTCTATAGTTCTGGCCATTTCTCCCAACAACTATGCAGCGGTCATGACAGCTGGCACTAAGATTCTGAGAACAGAAGACAAAGGTGCTAAGAAATGGTAACACAAACAGCAAAGAGTAGTTGATAGGGTTGCCAAGTGACTTACTGGCTGCAGCGGGGGAGTGGTGGTCCCAGTCCGGGACATTCGTATGTGCATGTAGCGCTGCGATGACGTCACCCAGAAGCGACGTCATCACACTGGGCACGTTGCCCGGCAACGCTCTAGCAATTACCCTGAAAACTCTATGGTACAAGAGAGTTTTCAGGGTGATTGCTAGAGCATCGCCTGGTGATGTGCCCAGTGTGATGACATCACTTCTGGGTGATGTCATCGCGCCAGGCACGTCAGCCCGATCTGGCCACTTCGGGGGTGGGGTTACCCCCGCCAGCCGGATCCTGACTGGCGGATTGGCGACCCTTTGAGCGGGGGAACCCCTGCCCCCCCGGAGTACCTGGCAGCCCTACTAGATGAGCTGGTTTGGATGACTTATTTTCTGCTCTATGGACTAGTCTCTCCTTTTCTTGTGAAATCTGAGGGCCAAACTACACATTTGGCCATGATTGGGGTTGGGGAAACCCCAAACTGCTTTCCCCAAAACCACATGGCAGCTGCAGGGAACTCAGACAAGTGCTGAAACAGCCAATTTGGATTGGGACTGCAGGAACAGGGAGAGGAGAGAATCCAGCCTTCTGTTGCTGCACTGTTTTCCCCTAGCCAAAATGGTGTGGGAGAGCATGCAGCCTTGCAACAGGGCCAGAGGTCATTTCGGGGGGGATCACGGGGGATCGCAGTCCCCCCGGGTGAGGTACGGGGGCGGGGCACATGACGAAGCCCCGCCCCCTGCTTCCAGCCGCCCTGCTTCCAGCCCTCATTCAGCCAGGAGGAGGCAGGAGAAGAGGGAGGGTAAGTTGCTTCCTCCCTGCCTCTCCCCACCCCTGCCTGCCTGGGGCCAGGGAGGGCCTTCGCGGGGCTTCCTTGCACTCCCGCCGGCCTTGCAGTTCCGCCGCGGGGCCCCTCATGGGCCTCGGCAGTGGAGCTGCAAGGCCGGCGGCGGCCGGGACCATTGGGGGCGGGGTGTGTGGCCTTATGACACACTTCCGGTGATGTCAGGGGGTGTGGCATATGCTAATGAGCTATGCTAATGAGTTCCCCTAGCTCTTTTTCTACGAAACGACCCCTGAACAGGGCAAATAACATGCACTGAATACTGCACTAAATAGGTTTAAATTACAGCTCTGTAGCAGAGAACATGCTATTTTATTGAGTGTATAATTCCGAATGTATAAATGAAAAGATTTATGAAGCAAGAACAAAAAAAAATTGTTCAGATTCAGCAACAGGAAATATTACACAGAACTATCAGAAATACCAAGATTACAGAAAATAGAACTTTTTAAAGTGCAGCTGCAACTCAAAAGAACTCATAGAGAATTAAGAATATGGGGGGGGGGAAATCTAACTCTTTTGTTAGAATTCTTAGAAAAGGAAAGAATCTAATAATCTCAGTGTCAGTTAACCAGAAAAAAATTAATTAACTAAATAGGTAGCAGAACAGTTTAAAATTTTCTACAAATTGTTATATTTTTTAGAACAATCCAATAATGAGGCCACCATTAGGTTCTTCAAAAATTATTTTCTATTTAAAATGAATAGTAACAAGGCTCCGAGACCAAACAGTTTTACACATAATACCCACATAAAATTAAAATTTCCTGATAATGGTAATTAATAAAATTTCCCCTCTATATCAGCTTCCAGCACCACGTCCAGGTAAGGACCATCCTCAAATGGCCTCAACTAGACTGATCTCCTTACTTAATAATAGGAAAAATAATGGCACAATACATCAAGAACATAAGCCGTGCTGGATCAGGCCAATCGACCACCCAGTCCAACACTCCGGGGAATATCAGACAGCTGATCTGTTTCAGGAAGTGTTCACTAACGGCTTCTGTACTGACATTTCAGAGAGAACCGTTTTAGTAACAGTTCCCTAACGGAATATATTGACCCTTTCAGACACAAATGCTCCTGTCCCATTAGGGAAGCGTTCCTGAGCCATTTTACCTGCAAACTGCTTCCAAGCGGTCTTCAATTTTCTATACCATTCCTGAAGCGCTATGGGGTGCTGTGTAAAATGCCAGCGTTTCCTCCAATGACGAGGTTCCCCCTCCCTTTTTCACCTGTGCGGGCGATCTCCGTCTTTTTTTTTAAACGTTCTTTTAAGAGTGCTATGGCACTAAAACAGAACACCAAAACAGCACAATAGTGACCCCATTGGAATGCCTGGACCACTGAGATACATGAGATCACTACATCTGGGGAGAACAGGGATTTCAATGGAGTACAATGCCACGGAGTCCTCCTTCCACAGCATTCACTATATGCCTGGGAACTCTTATCTGTAGGCAGGAGATAAGCTGTAACTCTGCAATGCTCTCTCTAAGCTGTGCAGTCCTGTGAGCAAAAATTCCACTTTGTGAGCTACTGGCATTAGAATTATGAGCAAGTTATTTGGCTACTGCATAAATTAGTTTGCTCAGGAGCCATTCTTCCTGAACTAAGACAAAAACGTGTGAGCCAGAGGCTCACACTAACTCAGGTTAGAGGGAACACTGGCTGAAAGTACAGGGGATCCCCAGGTCCCCCCCTAGAGGCATGGCATTCTGAAATGCTGGCCATCAAAAGCAGATTGCTGTTTGCAAGCCGGGAAGGAGCTACTGTTAAAAAAAATGCTCTCAAACTGTGTGTTCCCGAGCTTCCACTTCCTATTTTTAAATCCCCCAATCTCGTGTATCTCAATGGAGTCCAGATATTCCAATGGGGTCACCATTGTGCTGTTTTGGTGTTGTGTTATAGCGCTATAGTGCTCTCAAAAGAACGTTAAAAAAAAGACAAAAATCACCCGCACGGGTGAAAAAGGCCGGGAAAACAAAGCGGCGCAGTCTGAAATGCCAAACCACTTCAGAGACGGCTCCTTACTGGTAGGGGAAAGGCTGTGTGAAATGGCGGCCCCTGTACCGGTTTACTCCAAGACGGTACAATAACGGCTTAAAAAGGGTAATCTGAAATTGCGTCACACAGTAGCCAAAACCCAGATATCATCAGGAGGTCCACCAGTGGGGCCAGAACTCCAGAAGACTGTGCCCCCCCCCCCAGGCATCAAGAATACAGAGCATCACTGCCTCAGACATAGTGTTCCATCTATACCTTGTGGCTAACAGCCACTGATGGACCTCGGCTCCATATGTTCATCCAATCCTCTCTTGAAGCTGTTTATGCTAGTAGCTGCCACCACTTCCTGAGGCAGTGAATTCCACATGTTAATTACTCTTTGGGTGAAGAAGTACTTCTTTTTATCTGTTTTAAACTTACTGCTCATCAATTTCATTGAGAGCCCATGACTTCTTGAACTGTGAGAAAGGAAAAAAGTACTTATTTCTCTACCTTCTCTATTCCTTGCATAATTTTGTAAATGTGTATCATGTCACCCCTCAGTCATCGTTTCTACAAGCTAAAGAACCCAATCTGTTTAACCTTTCCTCATAGGGAAAGTGTTCAATCCCCTTAATAATGTTAGTTGCCCTTTTTTGCACCTTTTCCAATGCTATAATATCTTTTTTGAGGTGCGGTGACCAGAACTGTACACAGTATTCCAAATGAGGCTGCACCACTGATTTATACAGAGACACTATGATACTGATTTGTTTTCAATTCCTTTTCTAATAATCCCCAGCATAGCATTTGTTTTTTTTTATTGCACTCACACACTGAGCCCACATTTTCATTGAGCTACCTACCACAACTCCAAGATCTCTTTCCTGGTCAGTTACCACCAGTTTGGATCCCATCAACATGTATTTATAGTTGGGATTTTTTGCTCCAACGTGCATTACTTTGCACTTGCCCATGTTGAACCTCATTTGCCATGCTGATGCCCACTCGTCCAGCCTTCACAAATCCCTCTGGAGGGCCTCACGGTCCTCCCTGGTTTTCACTGCCCTGAGCAACTTAGTGTCATCTGAAAATTTAGCCACTTCACTCGTTACTCCGAACTCCAAATAATTAATGAACAAGTTAAAAAGCACAAGACCTAGTGCAAGACCCTGCAGTACCCCACTGCTTACCACTTTCCACTGTGAACTGCCCATTTATACTCACTCTCTGTTTCATGTTCATTAACCAGTTTTTAATCCATTAGAGGACTTGTCCTTTTATCCCATAACTGCTGATTTTACTTAGGAGCCTTTGATGAGGAACTTTCTGGAAGTCTAGGTAAGCAACATCTATTGGGTCATCCTTGTCCACATGCTTGCTCACCCCCTCAAAGAACTCTAAAAGGTTAGTGAGACAAGAACTTCTCTTAAAGAATCCATGCTGATTCTTCCTCAATAGCTTTTGTTCATCAATTCTATCTTTAATAACAGATTCCACGAACTTACCCAGTATTGATGTTAGACTGACTGGCCTGTAATTTCCCGGATCTCCTCTGGAACCTTTTTAAAAGATGGGGGTGACATTAGTTACCTTCCAGTCCACAGGAATGGAGGCAGATTTTAGCGATACATCACATATTTTTGTCAGGAGATCCACAAGCTCACATTTGAGTTCTTTCAGAACTCTTGGATGTATGCCATCTGGGCCTGGTGATTTGTCAGTTTTTAATTTGTCCATCAGTCGTAGGACCTCCTTTCTCAACTCCTCAATCTGATTTTCAGGTCTTTCAAAACCCCTCCCGAAATCGGTGGTTCTTGTCAAGCAGCTCCCATCTTCGATGGTGGACAGAGGCAAAAAAAGCATTCCGTTTCTCTGCCAATTCCCTATCATCCTTTAGTAAACCTTTTACCCCTTGGTCATCCACGGGTCCCACTGTCTCCCTGGCTGGTTTCCTGCTACTAATAAATGTGAAGAAATTTTTATTATTGGTCTTTATGCTTTTTGCAATATGTTCCTCATAGTACCTTTTTGCCTTTCTGATTACTGACTTGCATTTTATTTGCCAAAGCCTGTGCTCCTTTTTATTTACCTCACTTGGACTAGACTTCCACTGCTTTAAGGAATCCTTCTTACCTTTCAATGCTTCCATTACTTTGTTCGTTAATCATGTAGGCCTTTTATATATAGATTTGTACATTTTCTAACCTGTGGTATATATTTTATCTGCGCTTCTAGGATTGTAGTTTTAAATAGTCTCCAAGCTTCCTAAACTGTTTTGACCCTCCTTACCTTTCCTGTGGGTTTCCTCCTCACAACCCCCCTCATTTAAGAGAATTTACCCCCTTCTAAAGTTAAATGTGGTTCTGTTGGTCTTTTGGCGCAGTTCCCTATTTACAAAAATGTTAAACTTAATAGCATTATGGTCACTGTTCCCAACCAGTGGAGACCAAACGTATGCATGCGTAGGCACTCACACACACACAGGGGAAGGTGCCCCAATGTGAATGATTGCTTGTTTCAACGCGGGCACCTTCCATAGTTGAAACATTTCTCTGCTGGGATGCAAATTTTAAAAACACACCCAAACCAGAGGTAACCAATGCAGAAAAACTTAGTTCAGATTATGAGCAGAGGCTTTGTTGCAAATACATTTTGCTTTTGGGGGGGGGAAGTGTGGGAGAAATCAGTTTTATTAGTAACTGGGGGGGAAATGGGGAAGATGTGTGACAGAGGTGGGATTTTTATGAAGCTGGCTGAACACAAGAAAAAAACGTTACCATTGGGTAATGCACGTGGCTTTTTAAGGCAATGTGAAAGACACCTGTGTTACTTCTGACAGATAGTGATGTCTTCAATCCAACCCATTCTGTTTTAGATGAAATCACTTCATAACCTGGTACCATACCAAATGGATGTATCAACTGTAACCGAAATTTGTGGGCTGGTTAAGTACTCATCTACATAAAATAGATCTTAGAAAAAAAAATGACCATATTCAGTGGATTTTTTTCATTATCCTGAATGGCAATAGCAAAAGGCTTAATCATTAGAACAAACAAAAGGAGGTAAGAGGACTGATGAGTTCCTCTCTGACTAATCCCCCCCCCCCGGGAATATTTCCATTTACTGAGAGGGTATCATATATATATGAGAAATCAGATCATTACCTCTACCCCTACATTGAAATTCTTAGTAACCTGATTTAAGTACTTGTTACCTTGTCAAAGCCTTATCTGTGTCCAGAAAAAGCAAGTAGCATAACTAGTGTGTATTTGAATCTTTGGGTTTTGTCTACAATAGGATCATGATGCGACTCGTAGCAACACTCTGGTATTTGGGCAAAAACTCTATGGTATAATCAGCTTCTACTACAGAGTTTTTGCTCAAATACCAGAGTGTCGCATGGATGTCGCTAGTATGATGACATCAGTTTCTGTGCAACACCAGTTATGTGGCCAGGGCCTTCCACTTTCCTCTGGTAAATCCCCCCATCAGCCAGCTGATCAGTGGTGGGGAGTGGGTCCTAGTGGCAGGGGAACCCCATCTCCACTGGGGGGGGAATGGCAACCCTAGTATTAATTTGGCTGGAGGACAACTTGCCATGTTCTAGTCAATGCAACTAGGATTGTTAGGTAGGTAGTCATGGGTAGCCACAGCCAGGCTGCCAACTGGATCATCTGGACCTAGCATACAATTTAGGGTGCTCAGAGCACTTTGTGCATTTCACTCTTTGTACACACAACACTGTCTCTGAGTTCCCAACAGTTTATCTGTACCCTGGGCAAACTGTAATCTGAGATATAGCACTATGTTTAAAAGGTTTCTCTTCTAGATTCAAGAAAGCTTACAATGATGAATGACTGCAGTCTGGTACTGCAGAATGTGCTTTATAATAAGGATTGTGTTACACTGTATTAACTCCCTAGAGTATCCCTCCAAGATGAATCAAAGCAATTTGTCCAGTTTCCATGAATGTTTTAATTGTAAAGTCTGAGCTTTACTCAGCAATACAAGTTTGGTATTTACTCTTGTATTTTTTCATCCTGAATTCAATTTATAAGATCCTTTGCGATATTTGGGTCCTCCATGTGAAGCTGTGGATGGAGAGAAGTCCACTTTGTATAATTTTATCCTCTAAAATGGTGGAGGGGAAACTGTGGATTGTCTAGTTCATACTGTAGGCTGCCAACTCAGGGCCAGTTCACCACCCAAGCCAAGCAGCCATTTGAGCTACCAGACAGTGCCAGACATGGACTGTGCCTATCATTGCCTCAGACTCCTGACATTGCTGCTATAACAGATGATACCCATGATACTGCCTGAGTCAAGCACAGTCTGCAGAGGCAAGCACTGAAACCTGCCAGGGCAGCACAGAAGGAAGCGGTCTCTCACATGGGCTGCCATCCCCCAGGTCCGGGATGGGCTGCAACAGGAGCCTGCACCAATGCTCCCTCTAAGCTGTGGAGTCTTGAGAGCAAAAATTCTACTTTGTGAGCTACTGGCATTAAAGTTGTGAGTGAGCGATTTGGCTACTGCATAAATCAGTTTGCTTTGGAGCCATCCTTCCTGAGCTAAGACAAAAATGTGTGAGCCGGAGGCTAAAAAACTGTGAGCTAGTGGAGCCAGCCTCCTCAACCTTCAACCTGGGGTGGTCTTTCCCAAGAGACAGACACCCCAAAAATGACCTCTGAACCTCCACAAGCAGTGCCCTATGAAACCAGGCTTGGCTTAAACAGTGGCTTTTGCTGGGAGGCTAGGAGAACCACATCTTGGCTGAGAAAACTCAGGCCAAAGAGAATTCTCCAGGCTGGCTGCACTGCCAGGCACCCTCCATGCAAGCAGCCCCCCCCCCCATGTCTATCCTGTCGGCTCAGTCCGAAAAGGACTAGAATGGGCAAGTCTCTGCCCTTGCCTCAGGTATCTTCCAGTGACCAAATGGCTAGTCTTTTGTCTGTCAAACGTACAGGCAGGCAGGGACAAAAAGCCTCTGGTCTGTGTTACTGTCAAGAAGTGTGTTGCATAGTTCCATCCTCCTCTCCTGTTTCACCTATCTGCATTCTTACGCCTATGTCAGACCTATCAAGGAAACATTAACTCTCCACATCTAGTGAATGGTCAGCCATTCAGGTTCATCCTGCCACACATTAAGAAACATCACTCCTTTCCTCTGGTACCAGGAAACGCCAGACCACTCTATTGTTCCACAATGGAAAGCCCCAGTACAGTCACCCAGCACCTGGCTGACTGAATCAAGGCCATTATTAATCCATAATCATACCTAAAGTCTGCCCCTATTGGCATCATACACCCCTGGGACCCAGGATTGGCCCAGGCAATCTATTGTTCTCACCTGAGACCAGCCCTCAGGGCTGCCCATTGATCTGCATTGTCTTCCAATGGGTATATCCCAGCGAACACATGGCCTCAGAGTGTGTGCCTCTGCCCTGATGACAACTGGCAGTCCACCCCTAAACCTTCAGGGTTTAGGCCATAATCTCAGCTCCATCTGGACAGGTTGTATTACCCAGTAACTGACTCATCTATTAACTATCAATTACCTCTGCTTTCTTAGTTTTGTATTGCTTGGTCTTTTGAATGTTTAGTGTACTTAGGGAAATACCTGAATAAAACTATTTAATTTACTCTTCAAATCTGGAGTTTTTCCTACTGTGCCGGACCTTGGTATACAAGTAGTGTGCAATCCCTGTACCCCTCTGGCCTATTCTGCCCTATAGCTAAATTCCCCAAACAACAAGGCAGGCCATTGGTGGTAACACTAGCTCACACTAACTCAGGTTAGAGGGAATACTGGCCTGCACTGAACCCTTCATAAGACTGTCAGCCTCTAGGTGGGGCCTGGAGATCTCCCAGAATTAGAACTGACCTTTCATGTGACAGAGATCAGTTCCCCTGGAGGAAATGGCTGCTTTAGATGGTGGACTCTATGCCATTTTACTCCACTGAGGTCTCCCCCAAAATCTTCAGCTATTTCCCAAACCCAGAGTTGGCAATCCTAGACCTTCTTCAGGGGCGGCACGAAAAAGGGGGCTTAGGGTAGATGAATAGACTGAATAAGCCCTGCAAAAGCTTGGACTATTTCTCCACTATGCCTTTCCGGCTCCCATTCCAGCTGAATGTGTAAACCAGAGCTCAGTCTGTCCAAATGACTTCCTATTTTTAGAAGAAGGAGGAAGAATAAGAAGGGGGTGGGGAGGGGGAGGAGGAGAAGAGATTGGATTTATACCTTGAGCTTCATTTGGAGTGGCTTACAACTTCTTTTCCTTCCCCTTCCCACAACTTTGGTTTCAAAATGAGTTGTTGTATGAGCTTGCCTTGGGATAATGCAGCTAAAGAAACAACATGCTTGTAAAGTTCCATATTTAATTTACATAGATTAAAGATTACAGCTACTTTCCCTATAAATATCTCTACACTGCATAAAATCAAACTGAATGGTTATGAACTACTTTAATTCAAAAAAGCCACTGAAACGTTAGTGTATACATTCATATCCTATGTTTCTCATGTTCTGTCATTATAGGAAGACAAAACATTCCAACGAGATCTTAAATCAACGCAAACACAAAAAGCAACAAAGGAATTAATCTATCATCTAGTATTAGACTAAATCAATTGGTGCAAAAGTTCCCAAAGGTATATTATTCAGTGGCAGTAACAGGTCAGAATACAATAAAATTTTATTTTGTAAAAAGAAATCAAAATGTGTTCTTAATTTATTTGTCTATTAGATGCCAATTGATCAGTTGTGATTTCCCCCCCTTTTTCCCTTTGCTGTATATCTATAGACGTCAGATACATACAAAGGTAACATTTGGTGAAGTTAACATAAAAAGCAATTCTGTAAATTTTATTTTTTCGGATTCTGGATTTGAGTGGGGGTTCAGCTGCTTCCCATGTCATTTCAAGTTAGTGAAGCCCTTTAGAGAAACCCAGTTTCATTATTTATTTATTTTTAAATTGTGCATGGTATTCATTCTGTAGATTGTGTATTGTTGTAGTCATCATCGTCAATACAGGTACACATCATATCTTGTGTTTAGGGGTGCCAACTGTAGATGGAGAAATTCCTGGGGATTTGGGGGCAGTGCCTGTGGAGAGGCTCAGTGGGGATGAGATGCCATAGAACCTACCCTCCCAAGGCACCATTTCCTTCAAAGGAACTGATCTCCGTAGTCTGGAGACCACTTGTAATTCTGAAAGAACTCTAGGCTGCACCTGGAAGATGGCAACCCTACTGAATTGCCTCTTGGTTTTGTAATGGTTCGAATAATGTCAACCTATGATTTGGCACTACATAGCAAGACTTGGACACGAGCCTTTCCTTCTACCCCTGACATGCATTCTCTTTTGCATCGAACCATAGTGTGATGGAAAACTTATACCTCAGCTTGAAATCATGGCTTACTTTCCATGGTGGCATGCCATAAGACTTGTTCACTATTCTTTAAACTCCAGCCCATGTGCTAGTCAGAGTGAAATAATGTGCTGGAGCAGTGCAAGGCCTTTTCCTCACTGCTAGATAACCTTATGTAAGAATCAGGTCCTCCAGGTGAATATCTAATGGCATAGAAGCACTTTGGGGCAATTTGTCCCCCTTAAAACCAAAACCCCGGTTCCTGGTGAATGCATGAATTAGAGGGAGGGAAGTGACTTGTTTGGACCCTGGACCGAAACACACACAAACACACACATACACCTGGAAGACTGGAACTCTGCAATAGGCAAATAAGAAACAAAAAGGCAGAGCAAGATAGATACTACTGTACACATTTATATGCAAAAGCTCAATATGAAGGCAAAGTAAACAGCTACTTTACTACAGCTCTGCTTGCCTATATGCTTTTAGCAACAGCATTCTAAAAGCCTTTAAGAACAGTTGCATTCTGCCATTCTGGAAAACAGCAGCCTGTTATTCACAGGTCTACTAACCTGAACAACATTACAGCTGATTGTACTTCCTTTCAACACATTTAATTTTTATTTTTTCAGCTCACAGGCAAACAATAGTTTGTGCAAACCAGAGGTCATTTCGGGGGGGAACGCGGGGGAACGCAGTTCCCCCGGGTGAGGTGCAGGGGGCGGGGCACATGACGAAGCCCCGCCCCCTGCTTCCAGCCGCCCCGCTTCTGGCCCTCATTCAGCCAGGAGGAGGCAGGAGAAGCGGGAGGGTAAGTTGCTTCCTCCCCGCCTCTCCCCACCCCTGCCTGCCTGGGGCCAGGGAGGGCCTTGGTGGGGCTTCCTCGCACTCCCGCTGGCCTTGCAGGTCCACCGCCGGGCCCCTGATGTCAGGGGGTGTGGCATATGCTAATGAGTTATGCTAATGAGTTCCCCTAGCTCTTTTTCTACGAAATGACCCCTGGTGCAAACTATAAATTTCCTATTTTGGACATACAACCATCCTACAATTTGCTACAAAAGACAGAGGAATACAATTGGAATGTGTTATGAGGAGAAGCCCAATGCTCCAGCATGCACAGACAGGCCACAATTTGCTGTTACATGTGAACAAAACCAATATTGTATTGGTATTTACAATACAGTACTGTATATATCAAATTACTGTTCACTTTTCTCCAGGGATTCAAGATAGTTAATAACATGCCCAAAGTCCACTAAAATAAGATGCAAGATAACAATGACTACCTAATCATAAGATGTGGAAATGTTACATATCACTAATTCAAATTGAACCCATCAAAATAATGCATATCCTTAATTCAGATTAACCCACCGATTTCAAAACCATTATAAAATTAATGAAAGGTACCACCTGTCCTTCAGGTGACCTGAACAAAACTCCCTTGAAGAAATGTCACTTTTCACATACAGCAATGAATGATATTGCACAATTAAATACAGTCTGTATGGTCTCTTTCCCTAACAGGCATTCTCACAAGAGTGAAATAGTTTTTACCACTGCAGTTTTCTAATGACCTAAATATTCAAATATGAGCTGCAACATTTGCTTCTACACTCTGTAAACAAAGGCCAGTATTATTAAACCCATTTTCTCCATGGTGATAAGAACACTGAAACAGCCGCAAGGCCAAGGATCACATAACATCAGCACATGAAAATCCACCATGGCCCTGAAAGAAAAACAGCTGAGGCATCCTCTCCCCAGCCCTCCATGAAGACCTGTGCCGTGTGGGGAAGGCAAGAGACATATCGAGGCCAAAGAGTTCATACCATCAACTCCTAAGCAGATAATTAATAGCCTAATTTTTTTTTGGTCTTTGACAAGCAACTTAGGTAAGAACTGCACTCTACCATGTTCCTCTGATAGCTGTGAGACAGTGGAGAGGAAGGGAAGCAAAACAGTATTCTGGGTAAATGCTTTCCATGGTGGCATGCCATAAGACTTGTTCACTATTCTTTAAACTCCAGCCCATGTGCTAGTCAGAGTGAAATAATGTGCCGGAGCAGTGCAAGGCCTTTTCCTCACTGCTAGATAACCTTATGTAAGAATCAGGTCCTCCAGGTGAATATCTAATGGCATAGAAGCACTTTGGGGCAATTTGTCCCCCTCAAAACCAAAACCCCGGTTCCTGGTGAATGCATGAATTAGAGGGAGGGAAGTGACTTGTTTGGACCCTGGACCGAAACACACACAAACACACACATACACCTGGAAGACTGGAACTCTGCAATAGGCAAATAAGAAACAAAAAGGCAGAGCAAGATAGATACTACTGTACACATTTATATGCAAAAGCTCAATATGAAGGCAAAGTAAACAGCTACTTTACTACAGCTCTGCTTGCCTATATGCTTTTAGCATTCTAAAAGCCTTTAAGAACAGTTGCATTCTGCCATTCTGGAAAACAGCAGCCTGTTATTCACAGGTCTACTAACCTGAACAACATTACAGCTGATTGTACTTCCTTTCAACACATTTAATTTTTATTTAATGCTCTCTAGATTCCATGTGTTCTAGCCAGGTTGTGTAGTAGTTGCACAGCTGCTGTAGTGCAATGCCAAAGATGCAAAAATTTCCCAATGTAGAAATAATCTTAGCTGGAGATTTTAACGCCAGAGTTGGTAATGATATCTTGTCTCTTTTCATCAATGCCAAAGATGCAGTGAAAAAACAATTATTTCAGTACTACTTCCAAAATACTGTTAGTATTCCTGACAATTAATAATATTGACCTGGACAGGTTCACATAATCTCCAGTTTCCTACCTGTGATACTAAGTGAGGGGGGGGGGAAATCATGTGCTGCACAACCAGAAAAGGAAAACTCCCTTTGCACAACCCCATAAGCCTATTTGAGGGAAGCTACAGAGAAGCAAAATCAGTGCAAGATACAAGTTCTCCCGGGGAACTGAAGGAGATGCCCTTGAGGTTCAAAGAAGTCTTTCCTTTCTGGTGCTGACTGTCCATCTACTACATGTTTACCCTGCCCTTCCTCCAAGGAGTTCACAGTAGTTTACAATCACCCTTTGAGGCAGGTTAGATTACGAGAGAGAGACAGAGACACAGAAAGAGAGACAGAGACCCAAGGCCACCCACTGAGCTTTAGGGATTAGTAGCTATTTGAACATGGGTTCCCTCAGTCTGAGTTCAACACCCTAACCACTATACACGCTGATTAGATCTAAGCCTAGCTAGCTTTCATCATCATCATAACAACTATGTAAGGTAGGTTAGGCTGAGAGTATGTAGCTGGCCCAAGGTCACCCAGCAAGCTTTCTTCAGGGTTACAAGCCCCCAAGTCTCAGCGGGGGTTCCCCTGCTTTTGGGGGCTTCAATCTGCCACCAGCAAGCTGGCCAGTGGGGAAAACCCCACCCCCCCCAAACAGGGACAATGTTGTGTGACGTCCTTAATGTGATGGCGTCACTTCCAGGTGTTGTCATTGCGCTGGGGGACATTGCATGGCAACCCTATGGTTGTGAAGCCAAAAACCCATAGAGTTTTGCCCCAAAACCAGAGCATCAAATGTGACATCACCAACATCACTTTCAGGTGACACCATTGTATCAGGGACGTTGCATGTGATGTCTCACCCACCCTCAGAACGCCACCCAAATTCCCCTGCCACAATGGCGGGGGGACCTGGCAACCCTAGCTGCCATGGCAGAGTGGCATATCAGATTCTCCCAAATCCTAGTTCACATCCTAAACACTACACCACACTTGTTACAGACCCTGGGGCTGACCTGTAATTATAAGGCACTTTTAAAATAAAATGTAATAGCATAATAAAAATAAAGATTTCTAAAGTTTATGAGTTCAAAATATATCATACAAGTTTTGTGAAACAGAACCTATGTGATGCAGCAGATATAAATTTGGAGCAAGTCTCTAGGTATTACTTACGATGCATTTATGTGTTTTAATTTATTAAAGATATTCTGGGGTTATTGGAAGCATTAAAAAACATATGCATTTCCTTTATCTAAAGATTATATTGGATTGCAAAAACGATCAGTCACTTCAGGAACATTCAGAATATCCCTGTTTATTCTTTCATAATTCACCCCAAAGAGAGAATTGTTCTTTTCTATCAAAAATTAAATACACCTGTCTTAATTTTATGCTATCAGAAACAAATTGTGCTCATAAATGTTTGAGCAGACTATTCTAAATCAAATATATATCAAAACTTTAAAATTCGAACAATTCCTTCATAGCTCAGACCTAACCAAATGTGCTTGCAAAGAAAAAGAGAGGAAGAAATCATACACCATCTTGTTACATCATCAGCACCTAAATCATACACCATCTTGTTACATCATCATCTTGTTACATCATCAGCACTAGGAAGTACATTGGAGAAACTGTTTATTACTTTTTAATCGTTTACTGTGCATGTGATTTGAACCACAATGATCTGCCAGTGGCATCTTATAACTTTCCACTTCAGTATGAAACCCACAATACCGGTAGAATTTGTTCTAAGATCACATTCCTAGATACAAAGCCCATCTATCCATGTTCTCTCCTACAGGTAATTCCTATTTTCCTACACTACCACATACCTGTGGCTAGTTCTCATGCTGCTCCAATACTATTGAAAGTAATCACATGGACAGGCGAAATTACACTGCTCTTTGCTTCCAACATGCCACACAACTCTTAGGGAGAAAGCAGCCTTGAAGGAGGAAGTAATGTACTCTTCTTTGCATGTTCATCCACGAAATATTGGTGAAATGTGGGAAGACTAGGATTGCCATCCCCCCGATGGGCTTGGGATTTTCCTGCTTTTGGGCCCCCAATCTGCCACCACTCAGCTGGCCAGTGGGGGGAGCCCCACCCCTGCCAACATGCTCGGCGTGATGTCACCCAGAGGTGACATCATCGCACAGGGCACGTTGTGGGGTGGAATGCTCTAGCATTTGAGGAAAAAAAACCCTATGGTAACCAGGGAGAAGACAGGAGCTCCCCCCTGCCGGAACACAGTAAGGACCTGACAACCCTAGGGAAGACAGCACAGAGCAGTGCTTCCCACAGTGTTGTAGTTATGTGTGAATCAACCCCTAGGGAAGAAGTTATTACTCATATTAATTTTGTATTAGAATGTTAATTGATTTTTGAAGACGCTTATGTACTTTTAAACTATCTGCCCATTTCTTGGAGGCTAGCTTATGGTCAACAAAAATGGACCCTCTGTGCCCATACTACAGCTAAAAGACTCATATTACAACATTGGAAAGATAAACGCCCACCTCCAGTAAGTCAATGGACTGAGGACCTTATAACTCTTATCAATTCCCTTTCATAGACTATACCCTACTTCTTCAGAAACAATAGGTTTATGCCTGTTTAGTTTTTGCTGCAACAGACCAACATGGCTACCCCCGGATTGATCTTATGCTAAGAATTTGATCTCACTGTCAGGATCCGCTGGAGATGGGTTTGAGTCCAGAGCTGTCTCATTTTCCAGGGTTGCTGTTTATTGGGCAAGTACCCCAGGATAAAGCCTCATAATAGAGCAAGAGGAGGGGTTTTCCTTTCACCCAGTTTCCCCACACTGCCCTGCCAAGTACCTATTCCCACCTGCCAGGGGATGGGTCAGGCTCTTCCTCCCTGGCTGCTCCTAGGCACACCTTTTAATTGCTTCCCAAGAGAGGGCCAACCGCAGGCTCAGCTAATCCTCTCACCCCAGTCCAATCCTGGGGAGTGACAGGCTCCTGGGCCAAATGGATATTTGTCTTGGATTAGTGAGCTCACTGGCCCTTGCCCCTGAACTTCTTTAAAGAGCTGCCTAATGATTTCAAGTTATATGTGTGTGTTTCTTTAAATGATTGGTAAGTGTCAGAAGAACAAGGGAGTGAAAGAGGGAGATGAGTGAGTGAGGTAATCAGTTGGTGACTGAGAGTGTATGGGCAGAGCTAGGAAGTGTGTATGTGTTTGAAGAGAGAGAAGACAGTGTTCAGTCTGAAGTCACCAGTCAGCAGCTGTGGTCAACCTACAAAGAGCCTGAGAAGCAGTCTTCTAACTAGAATCATACAGAAGTGCTGTGAAAGGCATTAAGATTCTAAAGGAGGAAGAAATATACTTATGGAGGCATATTAGACAAAATGTAATATAGTCAAGAGTATTTTAAGAGTGTGAGCGGAAAAGCTGACAGAGACCTGAGTAAAAAGGGAAAGATTTTACTGAGCAACTTAGCAAAACATCTTGTAACCAATACGCTTCTTGTGCAAATAAAGTTTTGTTTATTGTTAACACTGTTTAAAATATAAGTGTCTCATCCTCAGAACCACAGAGTCCAACGAAGGAACCTTAAAGTTTGGGGACAATACTGTGGGAAAGGCTAATTAAAGACTGGAATTAAATTCCTGGTGGCAGCGATAGATACTTTGAGTGAGAGAAAGAAAGAACAAGAAAATTTCAAACTACATCACACCAAACCACACAAAATAAAAGCGAGGTACCATGGCAAGCTGGCCTCCCTGCCTGACCTCATCTAAGAATGTCAGTGCTGCCTGCTATCCCTGCTCGCCTGGCAGAGCTCCCCTGGGTCTCAGTGCCAGGATTTCTTCTGGGAGAAACTCAGCTGGGATGGCTTCTGCTGCTAAGAGCCAGCTGGGCTCCTTCAAGCCAGCTGACTCCTGAGTAGCCTCAATCAAGGCCATGCCCCGCTGCAACCTGACAAGCAACTTCCCCAGCTTCAAGGCTTGCTGGTGTAGCAAGCCTTTGATGGCGCTTCCAGTCCTCTAGGGTAAGTGCAGGGATAGGGGTGCTAACCCTGGACACATACGTAGGTTTAACTCCACAGAATCTCTTAATTGTTAATATCACTTGGCAAAACAGATCAAATTAATATTATATGTACCATTCATGCATTTCTAATATTAACTATAAAGGTTACTTTTTACAGTTTCTATGTATTATAATAGTCTTCTCAACTCCAATATCCAACTCCCTTGCTCGATTACTTCTGTGGGTGTGTGTGTGTGTGAGAAGTGCTGTCAAGTTGCAGCTGACTTATGGCGACTCTATAGAGTTTTCAAGGCAAGAGACTAACAGAGGTGGCTTGCCATCGACTTCCTCTGCATAGTGACACTGGAATTCACTGGTAATCTCCCATCCAAACACTAACCAGAGTTGAGCCCGGCTTAGTTTCGGAGATCTAACAAGATGGCCATCCAGGTCAGGGCTACAGTATAGGGTAGCTTAAGCAAACATGCCAATTACTCAAAGATCAGCTAGGCTTTATTAGTGGTGCCATGACTGAAGGACCGCCTCCCATATGTCCAGCCCACCAGTAAAGATCTGAATCACAAAGGCCGCACTCTGCGCCACCACCTTCATAAGTGAGGAGGGTGGCAACCAGAGACACGGCTTTTCCAGTAGCGGCACTATGCTTATTGAATGCTGCTTCCTTTCAGGCTTGGGGGCATAAACTTTCTTTTCTTTTAGGCACCAGGCAAAAATGTTTCAGTTCACCTAGATTTTTAATTAAGGGATTGATTTTTTTAACACTATTTTAGTCTGGAAACGTATTTTTAAGATGTCTGAGATTTGTTTTTATGCTGGGCTGCCCCCCCCCCCGGATGCTGGATTTCAATTAATTTTATTTTTATCTTGTAAGCCATGTCAGGCAGGTTGCTGGAGAGGCAGCATAAGATTTTTAAAAATAAATAACTAGATAAAGATAAGTAAAAAATATTAAAGACTCTACCATACTGGGGTGGGGGGAATTGGAGCTAAAAATGTGGCGGTACAAATGTAAACTGCTGTTAAGCTCTTCTTTCTTCTGTACTGGGGGCCAAACTATGGAAATATCTTAATGAGTCAGGATGCTCTGAGATAGGGCTGTTTCATCTCAGAAAAATGGAGTTGGGGGAAGTAGTGGCCCCTCCACCTACACTGCAGTTCTGAGCTAAGTCAAGACCGCCAAAACATTTTAAATGATACTCAAGCAGGGCTGCCAGGTCTCCTGCTATGGTAGGAGACTTCTGTCCAGGAACTCCTGCTTCCCACTGTAGCTTGGTCAGCCAGAAAAAGAAGAATTAATTTTTAAAAACTGCCATTGGCATGATGCCACACCACTCTAGGAATTTTTGGTTTTACCATAGAGATGTCTGTGATTCCTGGAGCAGTGTGATGTCACTTCTGTGCTAACAACAATCCCCATGTCCTGCCCCCCATCTCCTGCCATGTGATAGTCATTGGCTGTCAATCCTACCTGCAGCTGCTGCGAAAAAAACAAATCACTGTAACAGGATTCATCATACCACAATGCTTAGTATGTCCCAGATATCTTAGGCACTAGTTAGCACATCATTCAGATGAGTTTTAGAACAACTAAGCATTTACACCTGTGGCATCCTCTCCTTAGGGAGGACTAGTTTTCCCTTTAACTGTGCTCTATATTTCTTCAAACTGGGTAGATTCGGCTGCCACCAGGAATTTAAGGATTTCCAAACCTTCTCTCTGTTCTTCTTTCAGGTAAAGTAACCCAGGGTCTAGGCTTTTCAGGGGTCTATGTGGTCCTGAGGAATGACTGAATTCTATTCTGGGATAACTTAAACAAAAGATGATTTATTGAACTAAGAACAAAATATGAGGTTGTTCAAATGTATCACACACACAGCCTTTTTTCCTTTACTTTTTGTTTAATACTCAGTTCCAACATTAGCAGGATTCATTTTTTTCCTTTAGAGTCAGCCACTCAGGCTAAGGACTTATATAGTCCCCTCTTTGAGATCTCACACAGAACTATCTGAACACTCACTGACTGAACACCAACTTAATAATTGCAACTGACTTTCATAACTAACTTTTCATAGCCAACTCTCTGACACACACACAGAGATTCCTTTCTAAAACTCTCCCCACACTGTCATCCACCAATCACAGCACATTTCTCTCTCTCAATAACTCTAGTCTGCTTATCACCACACTTCAACCAAACATTTAAAGGCACACACAATCTCATAAAACAAGGAATCATTACACCCCCCATCTAAATTTCAAATACTGGGTGGTCCTTTCTCAGCGATGTATCTTGATCAATACAAAAGTAAAATTGTTTTCAGAAGAGTAGAAGAGTTCATTTTTATACTTCGCTTTTCACTACCTGAAGGCGTCTCAGAGCAGCTTACAATCACCTTCCCTTCCTCTCCCCACAACAGACACCCTCTGAAGCAGGTGGGGCTGAGAGAGCTCTGAGAGAATTGTGACTGACCCAAGGTCATCCAGCTGGCTTCATGTAGAGAAGTAGAGAATCAAACCCGGCTCTCCAGATTACAGTCCACCACTCTTTACCACTACACCAATGCACAATACTGCCTTGGCTGAAACTAGGGCTGTCAACCCCTGGAAAGGGCATTCCCCCACCTCAAGCCCACTTGCGGGGTAGGGTGGGGTATAAATTTAATAAATAAAAATAAATCAATATTTTTCCACCACTGCTCCAACCAGCAGACTGTGTGTGTGATTAAAACAAACCAACTCATCAGAGTAACAAACATGATGACCCCATCTCTGAAGAAAACCGTAAGTGGAAAGCTACTGCCATTGCTTCCAGATTTTTCCTGGAAGTAACGTCACAATTTTCATGCTGTTATCTCCCCCACCATGTCCCTGTCCCCAACCCTCCCACTGGTTGCCAGGCTCGGCTTGGTGACTCTAGGTGAAACAGGTTCTTCTTCTTTTTTTGTTAAGAGAAAGAAATAAGGTAAGACTTAAAATGCTGACAATTTTGTCCTTTTAAAATAAAATGCTGCCTCCACAGCAGGTAAATACTAATGAAAGCAACTGCCAACTGGCACTTTAATTTTCTAAACTAGGCCTCTGCAATAGTTTAGGCAGACTCTACAAGCATATTCTATTCAATCTGACATTTTATTCCCTTCTAAATTTTAATGATTTGCGTTGAAACAAGCTAGTTGCTGCTAACAAATAAATGCATAAATGTAGGGTCCATTTATACAATTAGTTATCCTGGACTAACAACTCTCGAATTCCCTCCAATCTGTTTATATGTCAAAGACTGAATTTAGGGATGAAATGTCAGCGAGTCAACCAACCGGGTCAAGACTAGGAACTTCTGAGTTACCTCTCTTGCCTCCAGCCATTTAAGATCACAGAAACTACAGCAGGGTTGTTATCACAGGTTGGTAGAATGTAGAATTCTATGAAGAAATGTACTGACCTACAAATTAGCTAAGATAGAACCAGTTTTTTGGCATCCAGAAGAAAGCAATGAAAAATTGCTTTAGGGTATCAAAGAATTTTGTTAAAATTTTTGTTAAAATCAAGGACAATTAATGGATAATTAGTGACAAAGTAATTATTGCAGCATTAATTTAAATAACAGTCAATCATAGATTGTTGTAGCAAACTATATGAGTCAAGAAGGGTATATCTCTATTACTGTTAAAATTGCTGAATCTATGTTTATAAGTGTACACATATTTGGGTATTATAATTCTCTCTGGGAAGCAGGAAAAAATCCAGAGTTATGGCTCAGTCACAAAAGACAATTTAATTAAAATGTTGTCGAATCATTTTCACACACATTTGTGCATCCAAAGCTGGTGTTAAATCCATGGAAATTGTCAGATTGCTGTGTCCTTGCACTTCCCAAAATTAATGAAAACAAAATGTTT
Organism: Gekko japonicus; assembly: GCF_001447785.1. NCBI lineage: Eukaryota > Metazoa > Chordata > Lepidosauria > Squamata > Gekkonidae > Gekko > Gekko japonicus. The sequence goes on from NW_015159715.1 coordinate 1,648,647, forward strand.
TGTGTAAATCCAAGAGCATGAACATCAATATTACTCAACTCCTGGAATGTAACATAAATTATACTTGTCACAAAAATCATGAATATTTTAAATTCCAACTATTTCTATACACTGGTCTGTAAGAATTCCCCATCATTGGAGCAAAATCTATCACGCAGTACTCTCCATCTCCCTCTTAACACAAGTAGGACATGCTGGTTCTCTACTCTGTTTTTTTAAGTACATCAGCCTAGCAACCAGCTGTATTTCACTAAACAATGCCTTGCTTTGAAATGTGGAGCACGCCTGAGAAACAAGTCTCCTAGCAGCTGATCCAGTATGGAGTCTCTGGTCCTACTGTCTGTCCCCCTTCTATCAAACATTTAAACAACAGTGATGTTATAGTTTTTCTCTTCTTTCTTCTCCAGCTTGCTGTTGTCTATGAGGTAAGCCAAAGGACTCAAACAATGGGAGGCTGATTAATCACCATAAATATCATCTCCCACACAGCTTCAGGGTCATTCAGAGTAAAACTCAAAGGGTGACAAGACATACAGCTGTACAAGCCCCTGCTTTTAGACGACTTGGTGCACCAAGCCAAACACAAGCCAAGAGTTCTTTTCAAAGATCTGGTGGGATGTCACAGTGTATGCGGAGGGAAGACATAACTGAAGAAACAGTTTCTAAATTACCCGTTCAGTATCTGAAGCTTTAGTTTCCTACCCTTCAAAGTTTAGCCTCTTGGTGAATCAAAAAACAAGAGACTCTTAGCTCCTTTTAAAATGTATGGATTGATTCACTTGGAGCTAGCATTGCTTAGTTAAGTGAATAATTATGATGTACAACGTGAGCCTATCCATGCTATTAGCCAGCCATACTCCTGTATTCAGATTATGCAGTACTGCTTGCCTAATTTGTCCGGATGTAGTAAGGTCCTCAGGTATTTACACAGGCTGAGTATGTCAAACTTAAGAATACCAAACAATAGGGAACCCTTAGTGTAGAAATATAGCCACAAACAATATCCACCAAGGGAAGACCATCTACAATTCACAACTATGTTCAAAACTATATATTATATTCATTGAAATACAAAGAAGGGTTAGTGGTCACAACCCAACAAGAAACACATTCAAGACCAACAGTAGGCTCTTATGTAATTCGATACAACCCAATAAGAGTATATAAACATAGATCCAACAATTTGCTCATAACAAACATAGTTTAAACAAGAAACGTATTCAAGACCAACAGTAGGCTCTTCTGTAATTCCAATGGAACCCTAGGACTCCATTGAAGCTTCTGAGCTGTGTATGTTAGTTTGGAAATCGGGTTCCGTCTTACCAGTTGCTGTTGAAGATCACTGAAACACTTGATTTATACCTGGCAAAGGCGTTCGGCTGTTATTCTTTCAACAGTGGGAGTCTTCTGTTACAGTTACTTTCTGTTTGGAGGTCTATGGACACTATCTATGCATGGAATTACAGAAGAGCCTACTGTTGGTTTTGAATATGTTCTTTTTAAAAACTATGTTTAATTGTTATGAGCAAATCGTTAGATCTATGTTTATATACTCTATTGGGTTGTGACCACTAACCCTTCTTTGTATTTCAATGAATAAAAGATATAGTTTTGAACATAGTTATGAATTGTAGATGGTCTTCCCTTGGTGGATATTGTTTGTGGCTAAACTTAAGAATACAGCAAAGTGCTGTCATCCACAGGAGAACACTGGTTTCCCAAACAATTTATTTTTATCCTGCATAGCTCTTCCCTTCCTGATTTTATACTAGGGTTGCCAGTTCTGGGTTGGAGAATATCTGAAGATTTGGGTGGAGGTGGAGGCTGGGCATGGTGGGGTTTGGAGAGGGGAGGGATCTCAACAGGGCATAATGTATTACAGTCCAATCTCTGAAAAAGCCATTCTCTCTAGCAGAACTGATTTTGGTTGCCTGGAGATCAATTGTAATAGCAGAAAATTTCCAGGTACCACCTGGAGGTTAGCAACCCTATTTTATACTTACAATAATCCTGTGAGGTAGGTGAGGCTGAGAATGCAACTGGCCCACAGTCACCCAGTGAACAGCAGAGTGGAGATTTTAATCTGTCTGCTAGGTCCTAGCCCAGTGCTCTAATACCACAGTGGTTTCGTCACTACAGAAAGGGTTATTTTAACCACAAATTACTACATTTTCTCCATTATTAAAATTAAACAATAATAAAGTTGCTTTTATTAAAAACTAGGAAAAAGGCCCGTTGTGGAAATAAATACAACGGCCTCTAGAAAGAGAACACTCAGTGCCAATTTGTTGTGGCGACCTCAGCAGGGTATAATGACACTGAGTCCACCATTTTCTCCAGAGGAACTGATCTCTGCTACCTAAAAAACAGTTGTAATTCCTGAAACCTCACCCTCTCCAGGCTCCATCCCTCACATCTCCAGGAATTTCCCACCTGGAGTTGGCAACCCTATCTTCTTCCCAGCCAATCATCAACCTACCTTTATTTCCCCCTCACTCTTCAGCTTTCCACCCCCCACACACCTGCAGCCTCTCCCATGCTCTGAAGCCCTGACTGCTACGTCACATTGGCTGTCATATGGGGGCCACCTCAGCAGCATATAAGGATACAGAGCCCACCATTTTCTCCAGGGGAACTGATCTCTGCCATCTGGAAAGCAGTTGTAATTCTGAGTGATCTCCAGCCCTCACCTGGAGATTGGACACATTTTACCTCAGAACAGCAAAACTGTTTAGAATGTTAGAGGCAAAAGCCAATCAAGTCGCATATGCAAACGACCTCTGTGTTCCGAGGCAGAGGCCAATGAGGCTGCATATGCAAATGACCTCTGTGTTCTGACTGGCTATGGGGGAGAGAGGATTAGCAAAATGTTTAGAATGTTGGAGGCAGGACTCAGGCAAAGCAGCCAGTGGATAGGGAGACCCTCTGAATGACAGATCAGAGAGCGAACTGATTTTGGAGCGTGTGGAATATTCTAGAGAAGTGCCACCACCATTCGACTTTTATTTATAAGGGAGATTATTTTGCCATTGGTCTGTCTCACCGGTTCCCCTTTAATAGCAAAAAATCCCTAGGAGCCAATCAAGTTAAATGTATCACTAGTCAAGCACAGACACCTCCACACGGGGAAGGAAAAGTAATAGGAGAAAATCGCTGCTGGATTTGGGTAACAATTGAGAGGTAAATGGGAAAGATATAGCAAGCAATTAAGACTGCATCTGTAGAACTTCATAAAATTCCACTCAATAATTTGAAGCCTCCCACTTTGCCAGTCTATTCCTACCCACCAGCTAAAAACCCAACAATAGTAGAATGTATTTTATACAATATGGTTAATCTCACAATGTATGTTGTGAATCCTATCCCACCCCATCACAAAACTCATGATATTACTGTGGCACTAGCATCAGTGGTATGCTGGCTTTCTGTTATCTCTGCCCAATGCCTTGGAGAAAACCATCCCAGAAACTGTTAATCGGTAAATTAACAGGACTAATTCCTAGCAGATTAGACATTTAGACCTGAATGGGCCTTAGTGTATTTTACAGACTTTTTTCTTCTGTTAAAAACAGCTTTTGAAAACAGAACACTCCAGATAGTTCAGCACTGTCTGAAAATATGGCAGGAAAAGCTGTACCAATTGTGTTTATACTGAATCTCTGATCAAACAGTTGGCCAGGGCAATGTGTTCTCCTTGCCATTTGGCAACTAGCAGAATAACCAAACTGTTCACTCCCTTTAAAAAAAAAAATCAGTACAATAGTAAATACAAGATAATTGGGAGTGTATTCATACTAGACTTCCCCTGAAAAGCAGACGGGGGCTTAAATAGTTGATTATTCCAGAAACAGCATGAAGATGAGTAGGCACAGTGACAGCAGAGAAGGATAGGATAAAGGTCAATTTCTTCTCCTTTTTCAAAGACATTACCAAAACACAAATGTGATATTTTGCTATAAGAAATTTTTCTCTTTATTTCTAGGGATGACTGTGAAGTCCAATTAGATTTCACAATGAAATTAGTATCTCTCTCCCACCTCCATGCACACAAACACTTCTCACTACTCTCTGACTAAAATTCTTATCCATGGAATGTCCAATGAGCAGCAAGACAAACTTTGCTTTTTTAAAAATAATTTCAATTTTTTTTCGGGTGTATACTTCCATGAACCCACAATTCAGTGATCCTAGAAAAGATTTCCTGGTTATTATTTATTTGCACAAATGCAAATTGCACAGCCAAAGTCATAACATTTATGAGAAATGTAATGCGGTATCACATTAGAAATCTGAGTAAGTTTTCTCATGGACACATTGGAGCACATTTGCCATATCAGGATTGTGGAAGAATGTGATGACGGCACACCCCCCCCCCCATTATGGTCTCTGCAGACCTTGGGTCAAAATCAAGGACGGGTATGTGTGTAAAATAAAACTTCGGAACATTCCGTCTCTACTTCTAAGGTTCTCCTCATCAAAGTTGAGGAACTTTGATATAACATCTTCAGATCAAATCCTCAAAAGGATGGTACTGCGGAAGGTGAACATCCCTACTCATTTCTTCATTTGCTAAAGGTTCTAAAATAGCTGTTTTAAACACAGAGTCCAGTATATGTGCTCCATTCTACATTGAAATCTAAATTCTATCCATGCAGAAAGTACTGTCAGTATGTTTCTACTCCCAAGTCTCAGTGCTGCCTAAAGTACAAGTAACACCTCAGAGTAAAAAGGAGTCTTTGAGTTGCTAAAGATTGAAAACTGAAGTGACAAAGCAAAATTATTCCTGAAATATGAAATGATATTGGGATCCTAATGATCACTGGTGAAGTTGAGAAGGTCACCACTAAATAAGCCGCTTGTTTGCTATAGTACTTCCCTTATAGTACCTAGATTTTCTAATGTGAAGAAGAAACAAGTTTAACAAAGGAACAGGCTTTGAAATGAATTTGGAAAGTTCCTGAAGAGAATCACCCTTTAGGGACTCTCAAGGAAAACATTGAAGCTTTCTCCCAGCTTCATACATATAGTTATCACTGACAATGCATTTTCAGAATGATATTTAATACATTTCAGACACAGCAAAAATATAAAGCATAAGAATACCGAAACATCTTTTCTTGTAAGATGTAATAGTAAGTAAACCTTGTGGATCTACATAACACACAAAAAAGCCCTGTACTTAAAGCTTCAGACACAGCAAAAATATAAAGCATAAGAATACTTAAACATCTTTTCTTGTAAGATGTAATAGTAAGTAAACACATAAACCTTGTGGATCTACATAACACAAAAAAAGCCCTGTACTTAAAGTGAAGGCTTCTCTTGCAGATGGTGGTATCA
>NW_015159716.1:0-594 GCF_001447785.1 Gekko japonicus
AAGGGGGGGGGGGATGATTAACGGGCAACTTAGGCAGGCCCTTTGGCACCCAGCTCATCTTCAAAAGTAAAAAGAGCGCTATAGATTTCCTTGGCTTCCCACCCCTGCTTAAGAAAACCGGAGGAGGAGGAAGGGAATAAACTTCCTGGATAAAGAGACTGGCAGACACTTGAGCTCCTCTGAGCTATACCTGAGCAGGGGGGAAAGCTCCAGTCATCGCCAGTGCAGGCAGGCTGTGTGCGCTAAGCTCCTCAACCTGAACTGGGTCAAAGTTAGAGCCTTTCTGCCAGTATTTCTAGCAGGCAAAGCCCCCGCCCCCGTTTATGACCCTGGATGGAGAACCACCTCTGGTTAACCCACACACTTTTACTTGTATGCCACAGTTGGTGTTAATGCTTCACTGTAATTATTGGCGGGGGGGGGGGAGAGAACATGAAGCACCTCACTGAGTCTGGCAACAAGCTGGACCTGTGCACATTTACTACTACTACAAGAAGAAAAAGAAGAGGAGGAGGAGGAGGAGGAGGAGGACACTGGATTTATACCCTGCCCTTTACTACCCAAAGGAGTCTCAGAGCGGCTTGCAATCTCCTT
>NW_015159716.1:746-919 GCF_001447785.1 Gekko japonicus
CAGGCGTAGGAGTGGGGAATCAAACCCGGTTCTCCCAGATTAGAGTCTGCGCTCCTAACCACTACACCAAACATCATTAGCCACAATTACATCCAAAACCGAAGCAGCCAAAGCCTGCGGACTGCTGACAGGGACAAGGCAGCTCCCTACTTTGTCTCCACAACGATCAGTTA
>NW_015159716.1:3573-3721 GCF_001447785.1 Gekko japonicus
TGGTTCTCAATGCAGAATTTGGATTGAGAGAGGGTTTCTCCACCACCTCCCCCAGCACATACCAGCCTCCAACTGCAGCCGGCCCGGCACAGGACGCAGCGATCATCTCAAATAAGCACCTGCCCTTAATGCGTTATCCAACTCAGAC
>NW_015159716.1:3903-8073 GCF_001447785.1 Gekko japonicus
TTAGAGTGCTTTACCACCCTGACTCGGGGTAATAATTACAACCCATTAAGAGCCAGGATACTCGCAGCACGAGCCACGTGTGGAGAGGGAGATGTTTGCTTCCAGCCACCACAAACCATCTCCAAGTATTGGGGGGGGGGGGGGAGACTGGCAGGGCATTCCAGGCAGTATTCAGCATGTCGAGAATGGCTGCGTACAAGAACTCAAAACAAGACGCCAAATTCAGCAGCTGGAATCAACTATATCTAGGGCAGGAATCTCCCGCGCTTCTGAGCAAGGCAGGCAACCTTCGGAATTCTGACACAGGGTGGCGGGTGCAACCACAAAATGGCTGCGGAAGGAGGCGGAGCCAGCTACAAAATGTCGGGAGGTGAGATTATGCATAGCTCTAGCAGTCACCCTTCACCATTTCAGGCAGAACCTCTGCTTAACAAGAAACCTTTTTGAAATGAATGTATTGCTCAAAAATATTTCCTTGCTTGAGCGCAGATTACCTTCAGTCACACAGCAAAGACCCCTGCGCTATGCTGGCAGCTGCTGCCAAACCAATTTTTTCTTTTTTTTATTTGCACAGCTGAAAAATCAGATCTTCCATGGCCAATCAGAAAGCCTCCTGGGCAAAAGCTCCATCTTGCCCCACTCATTTTCTAAAAACATTTGGTGGGCACTAGAAAAAGTGTTTGTGGACTCTGTGGTGCCCCTGGGCACCACGTTGGAGACCCCTAATCTAGGTGATGAGTACAGGCTTAGAGATTTGGAAGAAGGCATTTTTGTAGGAGAGGAAGAATCTATCAGGTTTAAGATCTGGCACTTCATAGTAAATGTGGGAGGAGCCTTGAGCAGGACACAGGCCAGAAAGCAGGGGTTTAAAGGGACTCCAAGCCCCTTTGAACCTCTGCTTTCGGTTCCCCGCAAAAGCCTCAAAAACAGCTGAGTGGCAGGGAAGGCTTCCCACCACTCAGCTGTTTCAGTGTCCAAAAAACAGCTGAGCTAGTGGGGAGCAGTCTCCCCCACCAGTCAGCTGTTTGGGGCTCTCTTGTGCAATCCCTTTAGACAGGCGCATTTAAAGGGCTGCACAAGGGAACCCCGTACAGCTGAGCCCACGGGGAGAAGTCTCACCACCAGCCCAGTTTCAGGTTCTCCTGTGCAGCCTCTTTAAACATCTCCCTCTGAAGGGATTGTATAAGAGAGCCTAAAACAGCTGACTGGTGGGGGGGCTGTTCCCTGCCCACTCAGTTATTTTTCAAGCTGTCTTGTGCAATCTCTTTAAGGTTTAAAGGGACTGCACAAGACAGCCCCAAACAGCTAAACAGCGGAGAGCAAGCTGCTCCCCCTCGGCTCAGCTGTTTTTTGGGCCTTCTGCAAACCCTGTCAAAAGAGACTGCAGTCCCTTTCAATGGGGTTTGTGGGGCAACAAACCAGCTCAGTTCGCGAAAAGACCTTCTGGATTGGTTTGGTTTGTGGCCCGGCCACGAACTGAACCACATTTCCCCGGTTCTTGCCCAACTCTAGTTTTAACAGAGACTGATCTGAGCTGTAACAAGAGAAAAACCTAAATACTGGGAAGAGCCAGACATCCAGAGTGCCGGCAATGCTTTTACCAATGCTTCAGCTTCCTTTGTTCCCTACTCAGCTTGGAAGCATGGCCATTAGAGCACTGCCCAGTGTGCATAACGAGAGCAAAATAACGCAATACCCACCCCTCTCAATGCGCTGTGAGAAGAACGTGTGCCGCCCCTGCAAACACACTCACGCATACCCCCTTTCCACACTGGATCCACCAGCGAGCAAGAACCACCGCTCCCACACAGAATGGCGGAGCTCAACGCTCGGGGCTCAAAGCTCCTCAAGCGGAGCCAAAAGCCCATTGTATCAACTTTAATGGACTTAGCAAAAGCGCATTCAGACGCGGCTTATCCCGTTAGCTAAACCACATTAGCGCACGGCCTGTATGCTCGTCGCAGAGCGCTAATCCCACTCCCTGCAGTCATACGGGGACCCTCACCCAGCATTACCCTTGCTCCTTAAAGCTCACCGCTACTGGGGGACGTGGGCTGGCCCCACAACACATTTCGCCCAGCAGACTCCCCAAGACACAGAGCTGCCAACTTTGGGACAGAAAATCCACAGAGATTTGGAGACGGAGGCAACGTTTGGGGAGGGACCTCAGCAGAGGTTAATGCCCTGCACTCCACCCCCCAAAGCGGCCACTTTCTCCATGGGAACTGATCTCTGTAGTCTGGAGATCAGCTGTGAATTCCAGGAGATCCCCAGGACCCTCCTGGAGGCTGGCAACCCTGCCAAGACAAGCTCTGATATCCCACTTCATTTAGAAAAAGGCACCTGGAGGTTCTACCTGCTTTCACCCCCCTCTGTGAAGGTAACGGAATGAAACACGGCCCATGAGATGGGTTAGGCGGGGGGGGGGCGGGGCGGGATGTGCACGGGAGCAGCTCCTCAGTGGGAGTTGCCTGGGGAAGAGGACGAGGGCCAGTCTGATCCTCGGGGGCTTTCAAGGCTTCCTCGGCCCCTGCTGTTCACAAAGTACGCCATCCTCCACAGGGCACATATTGAGCGAGGCCGCTTCCCTTCACTCCTTCACAGCTTCGGGCAGTCCAAGATCGGGATGTGTGCTTGCATTTGCTGTCTTGGCTATCGATATGCCTGTTCGGTTTCAATTAAGCTATCCCGCAACTGCCTGCAGAGCAAAGACGGGCACAGCCTCGGGGCCTCCCCCTTCCGGCTTCCTGGCAAAGGAAGAAACTTCTCTCTTGCTCTTTCTGTCCCCCCCCTCCCCACCCAGCGTCTACGTCCCGCTCGGCCAGCCTGTCGTGACTTGCTCAGCTGCTTCTCCCGCCCATCAGTCGGGGCTCGCAAGGAACAGGCAGGTAACCAATCCGGTTCCTTCTCAAAAGAGCCGGCTGGTCCACTGGAATGCCCCTTTCTCTGCTCTGCAGCTGCTAAGTGTTTTGTTGCCATGGCCACGAGTCCAGAAGCTCTGAAAGCCATGTGCAGCCATTCACCACCAACCCCAAGCTGAGACTCTGTACTGGTCGTGATTGGCTATTTGAGGGACGCAGCTGCTTTTGGCGGTCTGGCAGAGCCGGGCACTGGCCCAGAGCCAGCTCTTCCAAATGGCCATGCCAGCAGCGTGGGTTACCTTGACACAGCTCCCTGAAAACCGTCTGGAGGCCCGAATGCCTTCCCGGCCCGTGACGTCCACACCCTGTAAGGCGGCTTGGCCAAGACTGCTGGAAGCTGCCTTCCCCCAAGACAAAAGGAGACAAAATACAAATATCTGCCCCTGCCAAGCCCCTGCTCCCAACCTGTGCCTTATGTCTTCTCCCCCCCCACACACGCTCTGTTCTTCTGAGACTCCTTACTAATAACTGACCTTGAGACTCTGGGGTCCCCCCCGGGCTGCTTTTCTCGCTCTCAAAAAACCACTCCTCACCCCGCCTCAAGCGGAGATAATATCCCCAGCTGCAAAAATCGCCTCAGACACAGATTTTAAAAGAACGACGGAAACAACGGCCAAGATTTAGCCCCGTCTAGAAACGAAGCCAGCACTACGTAAGAGGCAGTATTGGTGGAGTGGTTATGCTTCAGACCGGCACCCGAGTGTGACGCTGATTGGAGTCCCCACCCTGCTATGGAAGCTCACTGGCCGGGCCTTGGGCCAAGTTCACCCTGACCTGCCTCACTGGGTTGCCATGAGGATAAAATGGAGGACAGCACAAGATATGCCTTTGAGCTCCGAGGAGGAGAGGCAAGATAAAAGTGGGCTAAATACATTTTATGATTTCAAACATGGACTGCCGACAGGTAGACCACCCTTTTAAGTTTGGCCCCTGGTGATCACATCTTGTTTCAGTCCAGACAGGGCAAAACACTTGCACATGGTGTCTCTCTCAACAACGTTTGCATCACTTCTAAGAAATGGTTCCATGGGCTCCACCTTCTTCTTCATTTGGGATCCCAGGACACAGAATTGCATGCCCTGTGGGACACATGGAATTCATTGCCAAAGGAGGTGGTGGCAGCTACAAGCATGGACGGCTTCAAGAGGGAATTAGATAAGCATGTGGAGCAGGGGTCCATCAGTGGCTATTATCCACAAGGTATAGATAGGGACTCTCAGGCTGGGGCAAGTGATGCTCTGTATTCTTG
>NW_015159716.1:9303-35122 GCF_001447785.1 Gekko japonicus
GACCCTTTGCCCGCTTAGAGCAGGAGGCCTCCCCGTGGCTGGGCCCTCCCTTCTGCCCGGCTCCTTCCCTCCCATCCTGTGAGAGACAGGCCAGAAATGACATCTGGGGACACATGACGTCACAGCAGTCTTTAAGCAGCAGCCGGACAAACACTTGGTCAGGGATACTGTAGGCTGATCCTGCATTGAACAGGGGGTTGGACTAGGTGGCCTGTATGGCCCCTTTTCAACTCTGTGATTCCAGGATTCTTTAAGCCACGTTCACGGCCAAATGCAACAAAAATGCATTAAGGCAACTCTGTCTGTCCCAACGCACTTAACATTGTAATTTGGCTTTCTGGAGGGATGTGACATCACACGTTGCTGGATGTCATCTCTGCCCATCGCCCCACCCAGAAAGCTCCTAGGGATGCCAGCCAGAAGCCTGGCACCCCTAGTCTCTCGCTGCTTTTCCCTCAAAGCATTCTCCTTGCTAGACTTTCCTGAGGGCCCCTGGCCTCTGCAAGCCGGCTTCTCTATTGCCTCTTGACAGCCCTCCCATCTTGGCCTCCCCCCACCCTCCTGAAAGCCTTGTTCACTGAATGCAGACGACAAGCCCTCCGAACGAAGGCCACATTTCCTCTGCTTTCTTCCCGCAGCCTGGCGCCACACGTTTGGATTTGAATGCGAGTGTCTTCAGGGCCACCCAGAGTGAGATCCAAATCACACTGATTTTTGAAGACCACTCATTCTGCCTCCAAGAAGCTCTCTCGGCTATAGCAGGTGCTCCCAAATCTTGGCCTTGTTCCCAGACTGCTCTCCTCCCATCACTCTGGACTCCTTAGGCAAGGAAGAACACACACACACACTATACCTGGCAACAAGTTTCAGGTGCTTCTATTTGCCCTGCTAGGTCTCCACCTCCCCCCCTAGACTCAGGTCCTTGCACACCCAAGAATTAAAGTCACAAAATCACGAGGAGTGCCGAAGACAGAACTCCCGCTCCTGCACATTCCTGAAGCCTTAGAGTCTCCCTGCAGCTCACCTGGCTTTGGGGACTTCCAACGGACTGCTGCCCAGCCTGGAGAAGTTCTCCGAGTGGTTGGAAGAGGAAGAGCTGGAGGACCTCCCTTCCAGCACGCTCTGGAGCGGCGTTTTATCCTCAGGCTGTTGAGACCGACTCCATAGCACCGTCTGGGGAGAGGACGCACAGTTTTTCCTCCTGGAAGGGTTAAAGAAAGAGCACATTCTGAGGATGTTCTGGCACCATCAGGGCAACTTCTACACTGTTCAAGTGATGGAAGATAAGGGCAGCTCAGCATTCCCACAGAGAGAGAGCCAGAGCTAGACAGCAGCGGGTCACCCTGTGCCAGCACTTCTCAGACTCTGGTGCTGGAGGAGAAACCGTTCTGGGAATGCTAATAGGTAGTTTAGGTTTGCCCCTGCCCAGCTGTACAGAATGGCCTCACCGCTCAATAATGCTCTACATTAATAAATACTGAAAAGGGGGGGGGGGAGAAAGACTCTCAAGCAGTGTTCCCTCTAAGCTGAGTTAGTGTGAGCCAGCTCACAGTTTTTTAGTCTCCGGCTCACACATTTTTGGCTTAGCTCAGGAAGGGATGGCTCCAGAGCAGACTTAATTTATGCAGTAGCCAAATGGCTCACTCACAACTTTAATGCCAGTAGCTCACAAAGTAGGATTTTTGCTCACAGGATGCCACAGCTTAGAGGGAACATTGCTCTCAAGTGTTAACTGCTGTGCACTGGGGAGGAGGAAAAACAACATGGAGCTGTTTTGCAAGTGGGTTGTGAAGACCAGAAGGCAAGATCACGTCAGCTGGCCGGCGGCAGCTGTGTAAGGCCCGGCTGAGTTTGCTTCTCTTCTGCTACAGGTACTGAAAAGCCTGGACATGTCCAGATGTATGTGTTGGGTGATAGTGAGATACTGAAAAAATGGTATTTAGCAGAGATAAGATAGTCCAGCAGTCCCGGAATAAAATAATTCAGACTCAGAGTTTATGTGTGATTAAAATATAAAGTTTTTACTAAATTCTAGCATGGGAAGGGTAACTGGGATGAAAATAACAACAGAGCTAAATCGGCTACATCCTTACTCTACAAAGACAAAACTAGAAGAGAGGAGATTATGGCTACTCTTCTTCTTCAGAACACCAAACAAAGACGGGAAGAGAGCCATAAAATGCTAATACACCTTGACACTTTAGTGACAATCAAATTCCTAGATCAGGGAGAAAATTCCCAGGTATTCTACAGCTAAAGAACATTGGTTACATGAGAAACATGTGTATGAGCTGAAGGGCAAGAGCCAAAAAGGGCTCTTGGCCTCTGGCTCTTTGCTAAAGGCTGGGAGAGACCGGCTCTGAATTCCGAAGCCTTCCCCTTTCTTCTGTTTGTTGCTATTGCACTTTTCAAAATATTGTAAACTGATATGGACTCCCATTAGGTAGAAAACCAGGATATAAATAAGCAAGCAGTATATTTAGAAGCAGCTTCTTCGGCTCACGGCCCTGTTCCGAAACGATGCTTAACGTTTGGATCAGTGCTCTGAATGCTTATAGCACACTGCTCCCTTGGCCATCCCGACAGGCCGTGGAGTAGGCCAGAGCTGCTCTCCCTGTTATTGCAGAGCCTGAGAAAAGAGCGGCCTGCCTACATGGCAAGGGCAAGATCTGAACCTGGTGCACAGCCCACGGTCTGATCAACCAGACGGCACCAACTCTCTTGGGGACACACAAACAAGCATTCCAGTAGAGTCCCTTTTTGCAGTTCTTTGTGCCAGGCTTGACTGTTACGAGTATTTGGATCAATTAGGCTCTTGGCATCATGATGGGGAAAGCAAAGCCTAGAAGTTCATATGAACCTTCTTGAGGTGGGTCGGGGAAACCTATACTTAAACAGGAAGAGCTTCTACTCTTACCAATTCCCTAGGAGACATTTCAGCTCCTTGCATAACCTATCCTGCGGTTTTGCTTATCCCTGTTTCTGGTTACCACCCACTCTCCCCTTTTCAGGCAGGGGCAAAGAACAGGGCTTGGAAAAGACTCTAGCCTGGCAGACTGGACCGCAGGGCCCAACTGCCCACCTAACACACGCGCGCCCCGCCCCCGGTCTCCATGTGCTGCTTTCTCCAGCCACCTCCTCATATCCTTGCAAAATGCACATATTTTGGTTTATTCCATTTGTATTCTACCTTCCTCCCAAAGCAGCTTGCGCTGATCTCCCCTCCTCCATCTTATCCTCGCAAGGGCCCTGGGAGGTACGGTAGGCTGGGTGTGTAACGGGTCCAAGGTCACCCGGGCAGCGTCCCTGGCAGAGTGGGGATTCGAACCTGAGCCTCCCGGATTCTAGTCTGACACGCTAACCATCACGCTACACTGGCTTTTGGAAAGTTGATTTTCGGAAGCGGACCAAGGAACAAGCACACAAAGGTTTGCATGATGTGTGTCAATCACGGAACTTTCAGGGCGCTGGAAGTATAGCCACACCAGCTGAATACATGACTTCCCTTCTGCCAATCCATCTTCCCCACGTTGCACGGCTTTGCAGCCACTTCGCCACTGGAGAGGCGCAAAAAGCATGGTGGGGCCATGGCTTAGTGTGGCAGCATTTGCTTGGCATGCAGAAGGTAACCCCGGCACCTGCCGTTACAAGGATCAGGTAGCGGGTGATGTCAGAGACCTCAACCTGAGACCCTGGAGAGCTGCTGCCGGTCGGAGCAGGCAACGACGACCTCATCAAGGAAGAAGGTACGGTAGTTTCGTGTATTCGTGTGCCCGCTGGCCTGTCCACAAAAGCCCACCCTAGAGACAGGCAGCCAGAGCACTGTGATCAAGAGAGGCACATTTGGCGTGAACCGAGCGAGAGACAGAGAATGCAGCCAGACCCACAACTGCACCGATGACGGAACTATCTGCAGGCAGTCTCTGGATACAGCTTGGTCCACAAACACAGTGCCCCACACGACTCCAGAGGGACTACGGACACAAAGGGGGAGGGGCCCCCTGACCGCCTCGAAACATCCGGGAGCTGCTGCGGAGCCTCCCTCTGCAGAGAGAGACTGAGCTGTCCCTTCGCAGGTTCTGCTCCTCCCCTCCCCCCCCTGCTGAGTGATTACCAGAGGTCCGGATTATTACCCCTCGCTGTGCACGTTAATAAGGGCTCTCCTCAAACCCCAGGATTTCCTCGGAAGATCCTCAGCATCCCGGCTCTCGAAAGCGCAAGACGGCGGGCCGGGCGTTCAAGAGCCTTCCCTGCTCCCTCCGTGCTGCTGCTGCACTGGGTGCGGGGCGCGCAAGGCCCAGACTTAATGAAGTGCCTAATAACACAGCCACAGGCACTCAGGCAGGCAGGCAGAGAAGAGAGGCAATTAAAAGGAGGAAAGGAGAGCGGAGGCTTTTAAGAGGCCAAGAACAGGGCTTCCCGCAGCTTGTGCAACCAGCCCAGCTTTGGAGGCTTTGGGGCGGGGGGGGGGAGGGAGGGAGACCAGAAGCAGGGCCCCAGCTGGTGGCTAAACGCCGGGTCTTCTCCACTTGAGGAGGCTCCATCTCCCTGGCCAGCCCCCAGTAGTAGCCATCGTGACCACCCTTTTCTGCCAGCATCGTAGTATCCACCGAAGGCAAAGCGGCACGTGCAAAGGGCTCAGGAAAAGGATGGAGCTGCGATCGCTGTGAGATGGTCACACTAGTTCTTGGGAGGCCCGGCTTCAAGCCCCCGCTCTGCCCTGGAAGCTCGTGGGGTGGCCTTGGGTCAGTCACTCTCATTCTCCCCACGTGGGAGAAGGGAGATGCAGGTGCACGGCTCCGAGCTCCTTCAACGGATGGCAGGATAGAAACGCCAGGGACAGATGTGAATCATGGGCTCTGGCCTCTGGCACGGAATCCGGCGTTAAGACTTTCATCCCGAGAGCTTCCGTTTTCATTTCAAATACAGCGAGATTTCCATACCCGGGGGGGGGGGGGTCAAGAGGAAATCCTGAACAAATGGGTTGGATTATTCAGACGCCCCCTCCTCAAAAGGAGCACAGATCATCACGGTGTTCCGCCTCCCCACCATCAGCCCCTCATGACCCTGGGGAAGTTGACTGCTTGGGTCATGGACTAAGAGTGATGCAGATCAGGAGGGGGGTGCTGTGCTGGGGAGGGAGAGGAATCCCCCCCCCCGCCTGCAAGCGCAACTTCAGCTCCTTCCCCCTCCTCAGTGCAGACTGCCAGCAGCACACGGGGCTACTCGTCCACAGGGGTCCCACGGGCCTGGGTGTTGACTGTCCCAAGGTCAGAAAGGACTGCTGGAGCGAGGCAAAGATCTGCATTCGCCCGTGCCTTCTGCTAAGGGAATCGCTGGACCCAGCCACTCTGAGGAATCCGCTGAAATGGTGCGGAGTCAACACGGGGCTTCCGATGGTTACGGACTTTTTCACCTCGCCCATTTTTGTCTACCCCCGTCACTGTCCCACTGCATGCGTATTTTCTCAAGCGTCCTCTGAACACACTGAATTCCTAGTTACTCTTAAGGAAAACTCACCCTGGGTCAGGACCTGAAGGAGCTGGCGCACACAGCCATGTTGCATGGCACACAGACACACACACCCCTACGGCATCACAGCCGTACTCTCCAACATGGAGCAATTCAGACAGGACCTGGCAATGCAGCGTAGAGTGGAGGCTGTTCTGAAATCTTTCAGTAAGCCCAGAGAGTCTGTCTCCTTCCAGGTCATGTTTAGCTCACAGTTAACATCATGTACCACAAGCCATGACAAGCCATGGGGGAAAGGTGGGACAGAAACGTTTTTAACAAACGCACGCATGCATGAGGCACCTATGTCAGTAAAACTTACGCAGGGCTGTGTTGTTGTTCTTTTACTTCTCCCTGATGGGGAACCAAAGCAGCTTCCATCCTTCTCCTCCCCGCCATTTCACACCCACAGCAACATCCCTGCGAGGTAGGCTAGGCTGAGAGGGGGTGTGACTGGCTGTTGGGTGTTACAAGTTAAAACACTTCAGTATTTACTGGGTTAATGATGTTTGTTAAGTCACATGTTTGTTTGTAACCAATCTGTTTTAGACAATAGGATGCCTGGGAGCTTTGGAGCTAGTTTGCTACTCTGATTGGAAACCAAGGTGTCAAGTATTAGCATTTTATGGCTTCTCTTCCGTCTTTGTGTTTCTTTGTTCTGACCGAGAAGAAGACGCCATGCCATTCCAGTTTTACCTTTTAGCTGTAAGGATGTAGCCATTTTAGCTCTTTGTTATTTTATATCCTATGTACCTTTTCCCATGCTAGGTTATAGTAAACTTTTATATTATTTTAAATACACCATGGACTCAGTCTCTTTAATACTCTGCTGATTTACTTTAAACAAGAATCCCAACACTGGCCCAAGGTCACCCCAGAGAGCTCCCACGGCAGAGCGGAGGGGATGCGAACCTGGGCACCCCGGCTCCTAGCTCAACACTCAGACTGGCTTTCCTGACAAATTTATTCAGGTAAAATGAACCTGCCATCTTCTGGCAGTGAATCTGGATTGTTTCAGACCTTCCCATTAACAGGTAACGTGACCAGAGAGCAAGTCCCAAACTCTTAAGGAACAAGGTTATCTGCTCTGCTGTCGAACGGATTTCGGCCTGGGAAAGACTGTGATATGCTTTTTAAGCAGGGCTGTCCAGCGGACTTGGTGGTGGTGGTGGTGGGGCACTGCTTTCAGACCATCTGAAGCCCCGAACAGATCACTCCCACCCACCCCCTCTCCCCGCACCTCCTCCTGCCAATCCCCCTCCTCCGAGGAGCGAAGCCTGATAACGGCAAGCCGAGGGCTCGCCATTACCCAGAGGATTTCTAGCTGCCTCTCAGCACAGCCCAGATTTAGCTCAGAATAATTGCACTGTAAAATATCATTAGCACACGTGCTTGGGGAGAAGAGAGAAAAATTAAACTGAGCAGGGCATGCCCGGGAGCTATGCTCCAAACTCCGCAGCCTGAGCGCCCAACGCACCCCCCCTCCCCCCATCAAGCAGACGTCTCACAACACATCACAGGGCACAAGGCCTTCGAAAGAGGGCAGGCCAAAAACCAGAAGGGGGACAGGAGCCCTCAGGCGAGGCTGGCTTCGTACTGCCCTCACTGTCAAGAACCCTACATATCATCCAAGGGGGTGAGTTGCGTACCTTGGAACTGGCTTTGTGACGAGGTAATACAGATTCAAGAGACTGCTCCCCCCCCCACGAGATGACCGAATGGCATTTTAGACCTGGGACGGATCAGGTTTCTATAGACTCACGGACTGCAAACTTTCCCTTAGAGAGGGAACGAGGAACAGGAGGGCGTGAGATCACTGCTCTAAGCCTCCTGGTCCCATGCAGTCAAGGGAAGCCCTGGTACCCAAGCAGAAGAATCCTCCCCCCCCCCCCAGTGCTAAATGGGGCATGTTCGGGCGGCCCCCTGGAGTACAGGGTCCACTGCTCAAAACTATCCACCACCGGCCCAAGGTCTCTGCAATCTCCACGAGGGCTTCCGGTCTCTCTAGTTTCCACTGGGAACTTGGCCTGGTTCTCACCACGCCATCAGAATGAATGACGGAAACACAGGGGGTGGGGGAGGAGAGATGGGACAGCAGCTGGGCCATTCTCAATAGACTGGAGGAAGTTCCTCCAGCCTCAAGGGCCTCCCCTCCAACTTAAGTGGCTCTTCCTCCAGTGGAAGAACCACTTCATTGGGAGAAAAGGCTTCAAACTTTGCTCAGCTGAAAGACACCTTTTTGCTTTCTGGCTTAATGCACAGCGCCTCTCCCTGCAACCGTGAGCACATATGGAAGATGCCTTCTCCTGAACCAGACCCTCGGTCCCTCTAAGTCAGTATTGCCTACTCAGCCTGGCAGCAGCTCTCCGAGGTCTCAAGCAGAGGTCTTTCACAGCACCTACGGCCAGATCCGTTAACTAGGGATTGAACCTGGGACCTTCTACACTACCACTGAGCCACGGCCCTTCCTCACCGACAGACACGTGCACGCAGGAGCAGCATCTTACCAAGCAGCTTGAGTCTGTGAGCCTGCCGGCATCAGCTCCACGGCTTCATAGGTGAAGCTCCCCGCGGCCCCAGGGGAGCTCTCCATCACCAGAGAGAAGTCGCTGCTCAGGCTGGTGGTGCTGCCCCGGTCCCTCTGCTCTGGAATACAAAACGGGTAGGTATAGGGCCCAGCCAGGACTGTCCTTGCCATCTGCCTGCCACAGACTCGTGGGGTCACTGCTTTCATGGAGGCACTTGGGTGACGTAACCCAGCACAGGACACGCAGGTCTAGGAACTGCTGTCAGCAACCTGCACATATCCAGAGCAGCAGGAACAGCCGATACTGCCAAATGGTGGAAACTACAGCCAGACTGCGCTGTGAGGGCCCAATTCACATGGTATCAAGGATGCAAGGTCAAGATTGTCAAGGGTTGGTCATGGACATTTCTGCCATCGCAGATCATGTTGAAGGTCAGGAATGTACCCACGCTGGTGGAGCCTTTTCCACAGCCATTAGTGACAGAGTCTCAGAATCCGGGAAGCGACAGAGCAAAGCTTCCAGGAAATTAATGGGGGAAGTTTTAAAGAGTCTCTCTCTCATCCCAGTAAGCTACATCCAGGAAAAGTACTTACAACACCTCTTGAGGTCTTTTACTGGCATAACTCATTACAAGGCCAGGGGTTCGGGTTTCTTTGACGCAAACTTTGGCATGCATTTTGCAAAGCGTTCAATACACGCCTCGTTGCAGCTTCCCCATCCGAAAAAGCAGCTTGTTCTATCCGCTCTACACAAGAGGGACTGCAGAGCTGCTGCTGCGTATGCTGCTATTCAGAACCACAAGCTGCACAAAGGGGGGGGGAACAGAGTGCAAAGTTGAGGAAGCCGGCCTTAATCCTCGAGGGCCAGTCTGAAAGCAGGTGGACTAAGCCTGCTGAGAACAGAGATCTGGACGAGGGAGGTACAGATACTGAGAAGGATTTCACATGGTCACAATTCAGCTTTTTGGGGCAGAGATTCAGGGCGCTTCAGAGTTGCTACTGGACTCAAATCTAGGGTACTATGGGAGGCTTCTATGCAGAACGTATGAATACTAGATAGAATATCCCAAAAAACAATGTTTGGCATTTGCGATTAATAACGGAAGGAGATAATTTGGGGGTGGGGGACATGGCTAGTTCTTTTCCCTTAAGGGGAGGGGGCAGTTATGATGACAATTAAGTGGTTTCTTGACAGCTACAGTGGTGAACAGAAGTTCCCAGGCCTTCACCTCCAAAAAGCTTAAGTGGCTTCTTGACAGCTACAGTAGTGAACAGAAGTTCCCAGGCCTTCATCTCCAAAAAGCAGCTGCTCCTTTAAAGGGTTAGAGCAGGGGTGTCGAACTCATTTGTTATGAGGGCCGGATCTGACATAAATGAGACCTTGTTGGGCCGGGCCATGTGTGTCATAAAATGTAATGCCAGGTTGTGGGGATATAAACTTTATAAAGGACACAAACACAAAGGGTGTTTTTTTTGCTTAAAATACAAGCATGCTTATAACATTAGCACTTGCAATATTTTGTTTATTTAACAGTGTCTGATAATTAACACCTCTTGCTCTGAATTCTTGCATCAAAATGTCTGCACTGTTGCAATCTTGAGTATGCTGTTCAGGTGTGTATCTGTAAGCTGCAAACTTATGATGACACAGCAGCAGCAGAACTGGAAGAAGAAGCAGAAGACAGCCGGTTCCACCGCCGGCCTGACAGAAGCCCTCCGGGGGCCTGATCCGGCCGCATGTTTGACACCCCTGGGTTAGAGGGACTCTTGGTGCCCTGGATTCTAAAAATGTTGGTGAACTCTCTCTCAAACAGACCTTTGCTCATGGGAAGCAGGAGACTGTACACATTAAACCTCCATCCAAGGCTCAGCCCGGCCAAACAGTTTACTCCAGGTCTTGGACAATTCACTCTTTCTCAGTCATGGCTTCCCAGGGGGATATGGGCCTACTTTCAATACACTGAATAGCTACTCTAAGCCACATTCCACACTGGGAAGTATGTTGCATAGATTATAATCAGGACCATGAATGCCCTGAATAGTTTGGACACAAATCACAGCCGAAACTGTGACCAGAAAAAGGCTAGACCCTGCAAAAGCTGTGGCTGGTTGGCTTAGACTGAGTCGACTGAAATTGAATCCAACGAAGATGGAGGTCCTGTGCCTGAGTTGGAGCGAGCCAAGGTTAGGGATCCCACTCCTGACCTTCGATGGGGCACCGTTGATGCCAACGCCAGAGGTTAGGAGTCTGGGAGTGCTCCTGGATGCCTCCTTAACGATGGAGGCCCAGGTAGCAGCCACTGCGAAGTCAGCCTTTTGCCATCTGCCGCTGATTAGGCAGTTGGCTCCCTTCCTTGAACGCAATGACCTGGCAACAGTGATCCACGCAATGGTCACCTTGAGATTGGACTACTGCAATGCTCTCTACATGGGGCCGCCCTTGTCCCAAATCTGGAAGCGGCAGCCGGTGCAGAACGCAGCGGCCAGGCTATTGTTGTGCCTCCCTATGCGGGAGCACATCCAGCCTGCCCTAAAAAGCACTGCACTGGCTGCCTGTAGCATATTGAATTCAGTTCAAGGTGCTGGTTCTTACCTTTAAAGCCCTATATGGTCAGGGACCTACATACCTAAGGGACCGCCTTTCCCCACATGTTCCCCAGAGAGCACTATGATCGGGGTCCCAAAACCAACTGGCCCTTCCAGGCCCTAAAGAAGCCAGGTTAGCTGTGACAAGGGCCAGGGCCTTTTCTGTGGTGGCCCTGCACTGGTGGAATGAGTTCCCGGATGACATCAGGACCCTGCGGGACCTCTTACAGTTCCGCAGGGCCTGCAAAATGGAGCTCTTCCACCAGGCCTTCGATTAGGGTGCCGCCTTTCTAATATTAAGGCCCCGGCCCCAAAATCAACACCAACTTAATACTCAACGGCCTGGCAAAAACCCAGACTATGGTGCTAGTTGACCACTCGGATGTTGAGAGAATGCCGCCATCGTTAAGGTGCTAGTACAATCATAATGATGTGTTTCTATTTATATGTTGTGATTTTATTTAAATCTTGTGTTTTAACATATTTTGCTGTTTTAACATACATCCTCTGTAAGCCGCCCTGAGCCTGCCTTGGCAGGGAGGGCGGGATACAAATTAAACAAACAAACAAACAATAAACCAGTTGACCACTCGGATGCTGAGAGAATGCCGCCACCGCTCATGATTGTACTAGCACACCTTATGATGTGTTTCTGTTTATATGTTGTGATTTTATTTAAATCTTGTGTTTTAACATATTTTGCTCTGTCATCTTGGTGCTTGGGGGGGGGGGGCAACAGTGGGATGGCTTCTAATGTCCTGGCGCCACTGGTGGACCTCCTGATGGCACCGGTATTTCTGGCCACTGTGTGATACAGAGTGTTGGACTGGATGGGCCTTTGGCCTGATCCAACATTGGCATCTCTTATGTTCTTATGTTCTTATGCTGTTTTAACATACATCCTCTGTAAGCCGCCCTGAGCCTGCCTTGGCAGGGAGGGCGGGATACAAATTAAACAAACAAACAATAAATAAATAAATAAATTTTGCATAAATGCTGACTCTTAACCACATTAGCACGGCTTCCTTATTTTGCATCAGTGCCCCTCCCACAACACTCACCATTTTATGTAAACTATTCTGTTACACTGAATCACAGGGAGGGTGCTGAAAGCTCTACCCTCCATCCAAGGGAAATCTCCTTAAACAACCCCTTGGCTGTGAGACCTCCATGGAGATATGCTTCGACGCATCTCTTTACAGCTAAGAGGACTAGAAACCTGACCCGCTGAAAGCTGACAATCTTAGCTGATATCCTATTGGGTGTTAAGCATACACAAGGCCCCCTGAGCATCTGGATTTCTTTTTAAAACTCTTTAACAGTTTATTCCACAGACTCCTGTGTTGGGAATCTGTTATTAAAGACAGAATTAGTAGGCACCAATGCTCCCTCTAAGTTATGGTCTTGTGAGCGAAAATTTTACTTTGTGAGCTACTGGCCTTAGTGACCGAGCAATTTGGCGACTGCATAAATTAGTTTTCTCTGGAGCCATCCCTCCTGAGCTAAGACAAAAATCTGTGAGCTGGAGGCTAAAAAAAAACTGAGCTAGCTCACACTAACTCAGCTTAGAGGGCACATTGATGAACAAAAGCTACTCAGGAACAATCAGCATGGATTCTGTAAGGGAAGATCTTGTCTCACTAACCTTCTAGAGTTCTTTTGAGGGGATGAACAAATATGTGGACAAGGGGGACCCAGTAGATGCTGTTTACCTAGACTTCCAGAAAGCTTTTGATAAAGGTTAGTCATCGAAGGCTCCTAAGTAAACTCAGAAGTCATGGGATAAGAGGACAAGTCTTCTTGTGGATTTAAAACTGGTTAATTAACAGGAAACAGAGTATAAATCACAGTGGAAGGTGGTAAGCAGTGAGGTACCACAGGGCTCGGTACTAGGTCCGGTGCTTTTTAACTTGTTCATTATTGATTGGGAGTTGGGAAGAAGCAGTTAAGTGGCTAAGTTTGTGGATGACACTAAGTTGTTCAGGACAAGGTGAGAACCAGGGAGGACTGTGAGGTGCTCCAGAGGATCTGCTGAGGCTGGGCAAGTGGGCGTCAACTTGGCAAATGAGGATCTACTTGGTCAAGCACAAAGTAACACAGACTGGAACTAAACATCCTAACTATAAATATACATTGATGGGGTCCAAACTGGTGGTAACTGACCAGGGGAGAGATCTTAGAGACGTGGTAGTTAACTCATTGAAGATGTCAACTCAGTGTGTGACTGCAATAAAAAAGGCAAATGCTATGCTGGGTGATTATTAGGAAGGGGACTGAAAACAAATCAGCCAGTATTACAATGTCCCTGTATAAACCTATTGCGGAGCCTCATTTGGAATACCGTGTACAGTTCTGGTCACCGCACCTCAAAAAAAATTATAGAATTGGAAAAAGTGCAGAAAAGACAACTAAAATTATTAAGGGGATGGAACACCTTCCATATGAAGAAAGATTAAAGAGGTTACAGCTCTTTAGCTTGGAGAAACGACAACTGAGGAGTGATATGATAGAGGTTTACAAAATTATGTATGGGATAGAGGTAGAGAAAAATTACTTTTCTCCCCTTTTCACAATACAAGGACTTGTGGACACTCAATGAAATTAATGAGCAGTAAGGTTAGACAAGATAAAAGGAAGTCCTTCTTCACCCAGGGAGTAATTAACACATGGAATTCACTGCCACAGGAGGTGGTGCCAGCTACAGGCATAGATAGCTTCAAGAGGGAACTGGATAAACATACAGAGCAGAGGTCCATCAATGGCTATTAGCTGCATGGCATAGACGGGACACTCTGTCTGGGGCAGTGATGCTCTGTATTCTTGGTCCTTGGGGGGCAATAATGGGAGGGAATCTGGAGTTCTGGCTTAGCTGGTGGATCTCCTGATGACACCTGGGTTTTGGCCACTGTGTGACACAGAGCGTTGGACTGGATGGGCCACTGGCCTGATCCAACATTGGCTTCTCTTACGTTCTTCTGGGATTTGCATTCTAACTTGACTTTTTCAAATGCCCACTGCAATGTGTAGCTATTACAATGGGGTTAACCACAGACACTGATCTTTCTTGGAAGCTGAATCCCACAACTTACAGGTGGACCTGGCACCCTTCTGGTGAACCTGGATTCTACAACTTCCCTAAATCCCTCCTGGCGAGCGGCTACCTTGGCATTCCCCATCCACCAGCAGGAAGTGGACCGAACTCAGGTCCAGGTGGGGAACTGGCTGGAAGGGAGAAAGTGGCACTCACTTAGCATGCAGATCTCTTCCAATGTAAATCCGGGGGGCAGGCTCTTCCTTCTGGGGTAGGAAAAGGAAGGGAACAGAGAGAGAGAGAGAGAGATGACAGAATCAGTATACACAGCAGCCTCACCGGGAAGGTTACCTGGGGGGAAAAAACTTTCCTCTTTACCTGGGGGGGAAAAACTTTCCTCTTTACATGGAAGGTGACTTCCTCCTTGTTAGGGAAAGGGCTCGGCTTCCCCACAGGAAAGCCAGGGTGTTTTAATTAAAAGGAGGCAAGGGAGGGCGCAGACGTTCACACTGCTACAAGCAAGTGCGAAGAGGAAATTGTCTCCTGCCCTTCTTAGAGTCACTCCAGGAAGCCCACTGGCAGCAGCTTCAGGAACTGATTCTTCACCTATCAACAATTCACTGCTACCTCCAGGCCTGTAGCCAGGATTTGTGGGGGGGAGGGGGTTTAAACTTTTAAGGAGGCAGTTAAATTACAATTAATTGAATTAATCTGAATGCCTGTCTTTAAAGGGAGAGGCTCCAAGCCTGTTTCTAGCAGCGGGCACGTCAGTTCCTAGGGGAAAAAAACAGCTCAGAGGGGGCATTTAGCTGCCTTCAGAAAGCATTTAAATGCCTTTTTGAGTTCCCTTCCACAGAGCAAGAAAGCGTAGAAGGGCACTCAAGAGTGGCACCTTCAGAACTTCTCCAATCATCCCCCTTTCTGCTAGCCCAGTCCTGCTGCATACCATCTAGGTCATGGTGAGTCTTTCAAACGCATCCCCATGAGCCTTTGGGAAATTAATTTGCATGTTTCCCAAAGGCTCACAGGAATGCTTTTGAAAGACTCACCGTGACCTAGGGGGTATACGGCAGAAAGGGGGATTCTTGGAGATGTACTGAAGGTGCCACTCTTGAGTGCCCTTCTAAGCTTTATTGCTCTGTAGAAGGGAACTCAAAAGGCATTTAAATGCCTTCTGATGACAATTAAATGCTCTCTGAGCTGTGTTTTCCCAGGTCCAATGATGACCCCCCCCAAAAAAAATTCCACAGTGGGAGGGAGAGGGAAGCCTGAGGAGGCAAGCTGTAGCTCAGATGCCACCCCCAAGCCCAAAGACAAAACTCAGAGGGTGGGGCCAGCCAAGGCCATGAGGGCTCCGTGTTCAGTGGCAACTGAAATCCTGTGCTGGGTACCAGACAAGAGGGGAACCAGGTAATATGATCTGATTACCAGGAGCAGATGACAACATAGCTGTGACTGGTGGATGTCCTGCTTGCAAGCTTCCCCAAAGCACCCGCTTAGTCTCTACATGGGCCTCTGGGCCTGACCCTGCACAGTGTGAAAAGTTACAGCCAGCCAGGGGAGGAGGCCCTTCCATCACAAGCGTCAAAGACCACAGACTGCACTGAAAGGAGTCACACCACTGCTTCGCTTATTAAGGACTCCTGGCTCAAGCAGCCCTGGAGAACGCAATGTGCCCCCAATCCTCGGCCCCATTTTCTCCCCTCTGTCTTCAGAGTGTGGAATAAATTAAAGCGAACTGGGCCAGGACACGAGGGCTTCCATCTCCCGGAAGAAAAGAGCGTGTGCCAGCGAGGCGCTCCGCTCGTCTTTACCCTGTCCTGTGGTGGCGGACGCAGGGGCTCTTACCTCAGCGGCTTGGCAGCGGAGAACTCCTCAGAGGTGATGTGCTTCAAAAAATCGAAGCAGAAAAAGAAAATCTGAAAGGACAAAAAAATTTGAAAGAGTGGTTTAAAAAAAAGAAGAGAAAGAACAGAGCTAGGCGGCGGCGGGGGGGGGGGCTGTATTGCTGAGCGCTGCCATTTCTGAAGGCTTCATACCTCAGCAGGCCCAAAGGAGGCGATCACTCCCAGTAACACACACACACACAAACTACCCCCCTCTCATTAGGTAACACTTCTGGGGCCTTTTGGGGCACCCCTGCAGCCTGCTGGCCAGGCTTGTGTACAAGAGACACACACAACTGCTACCAATTCACTCCTGGCAAAGAAAAACCAAAAAACCCACACATACTCAGGACTTATCGGGATAAACAAAGTC
Organism: Gekko japonicus; assembly: GCF_001447785.1. Taxonomy (NCBI): domain Eukaryota; kingdom Metazoa; phylum Chordata; class Lepidosauria; order Squamata; family Gekkonidae; genus Gekko; species Gekko japonicus. The sequence goes on from NW_015159716.1 coordinate 25,218, forward strand.
GGCATGCACAATCAGGGCCGTAAACTAAAAACCGACAGGGACCGCATAGCGCTTTGGCTTTCTGCAATTTGAGGAGGAAGAAAGTTTTTATGTGCGCGTTGCTTAATTTGGCCATTAGTGGGCTTCTAGGCAGCCATATCCACACTCAGAAGCCAACTAGATTTAAATCCAGCAGCACCGTAGAGACGTACAAGATTTTCGGGGCATGAGCTATTGAGAGTCAATGCTCCCTGCGTCAGGTTGCAGAGTGGCACAGTGGTTACAGCAGTGGATGATGCAAGAGCTGGCCGACACAGGGCTGGCTCTTCGCTCTGTAACAGAAGCTTGCTGGGTGACTCTGGGCCAGTCCACTCTCTCTGGCCTACCCCACAGGGTGATTGTTTTGTGAATAAAACAGAGGAGGGGAGAACAATGTTATAAGCTCTGTACGGACAAGAGGCACAAGTACATTGAGGCTCTGGGAAGGACGTGCGCGCCGATCTGCGTTGGTGGCATATGCACTACTGGCACTGCACCTCTCACTGAGAGGCTGGGCTTCTGGAAGAACTCGTCACCAAAGCCGGCCACCAATCAGGGAGATGGAGGCTAAAGAAGCGTCACATGCAAAGAACGCCAAAGCCCTCCTGTAGAATTGCCTGAGATAGCTACAGCCCAGGAGTGGGGGAGCTCTAGAACTCCGTCACTCTCACAAGGCAAATGTTGCTGTCCCCCAGCTCACTCTCCTTTGCTCCCCCCAGTTCTTCTCACACAGTGCTTCCAATTTTTGTAAGTGCGTTCACCATAAAAACTGAAAGCGAGACTGACTCTGCTCGAGAGACACTGTGCGTCCTGCTCAGAATTTTCGTCGCTTGGCACAGGCTCTGGACTGTTGCACCATGCTAATCTCTCGGGTGCCCATAATACCTATACTTCTGAGCATGGCTCTTTTTGTAGAAAAAGCCCAGCAGGAACTCATTAGCATAATAGGCCACACCCAACATCAGAAACTCATTAGCATATTAGGCCACACCCCTGACAGCACAGCTCATTGGCACATTAGGCCGCACCCCCATGTTACCAGAAATATGGTTATCGAGCCACACCCACCTTTTGCTTGCTATTCTGTTTACCTTGTTTGTTGTCAAAACCCAGGGCTTTTTTTGTAGCAGGAACTCCTTTGCATGTTAGGCCACACATCCCTAATGTAACCAATCCTAATGAGTTTCTGCTATTATGCTAATGAGTTCCTGCTGGGCATGGCCAACTTGGGAGCCAGCCGGAACTCCGTTCCTGTGCGTTCCTGCCCAAAAATAGCCCTGCTTCTGAGTAACTGAGCCCAATGGAGCACCTGGAGTGGGGACGCTGCTGCCCCCCCCCCCACTGCCCTTGTGAGGTCACTCACCTCCTCTCCTTTGCTGAGCCGATCCACCAGCATATGCCTGCAAGGGAAACATGGGGGGGTGATACAGATTAAAGATTGAGCACCAATTCAAAACTCAAAGAAAAATAAAGAACGAAAGGAAACCTGGCCAGAGACTCCCACCCCAACACTATTTTTGCAGGCCATCAAAGATACCTTCAGAGACACATTACCCCCTGGGTGCTTCAACAGTGAGCCAACACCAAAGAGCTCGGGACATTGGAAGGAGGAACAACATGTGGAATCTCAGGGAGTAGGAGAGAAGATCTTCACAGGGTAGGTTAAGCCTTGAGCCTTCCTGCTAAGCACACTGAGGTTTCACTGAATGCCTCTTGGCAAGGCATCCTGACAATACCTAGCCTGTACGCCGCCTGGCAAGAAGGGCGCTTAGAGTGGCTAGTATGTTTCAATGATGCCTCCGTGTGAATGGTCTTAGAAAGGAGGGCAGAGCTCTTGTTCTCCCTCTCTCTATATATATACACACCCTCTTTTAAAAATCCTGCTTTCCTTCAGTGCATAATGCACAAACATGAAGTAGGTTAGGCAGAGAGAGCGTGAGAAGTCCAAGGTCACCTGGAGGGCTCCATGGCAGAGTAGGGATCTGAACCCAGGTCTCCAAGGATCTAGGCACAATATGCCCAACTGCTGCCCTGCCCTGGCTTTTCCTCTTTCACTGCTTCTCTTCTGAGGGCTAGTACCAGATCAGTGTCCAAAACCCCACACAGAACAGGATGCAAATATAAGTCATGTTTGAAAATGAGCAGGAGTGGCCTCTTAAGAGACATTTTTGGGGGGGCCATCAAGTTGCAACCAAATTGTGGCAACCCTGCAGGGTTTTCAAGGCAAAAGAGTGTTGAGAGGTGGTTTCCCACGGCCTGCCTCTGCGGAGCAACCCTGGCATTCCCTGGTGGTCTCCCACCGAAGTACTGTCGAGGGCTGACCCTGCTCAGCTTCTGAGACCTGATGAGATCAGGATAGGCCGGCCTATTCAGGGCGCTCAAAGACTAACAAGGTTTTATTCCCGTATAAGCCCTTGTGGACCGGAGGCCCCCCTCTCAGAGGTACCAGGTAAGGAAAGCTTAGAATGTCAGTCCCGAGTTCAAAACATTTGAAGAACACTGCATGAATGCAGACCGCCATTCTCCCGGCCCTTCCAACCATGGCAGGGCCAGCCTCCGGGCACGCTCACCCGAAGAGGAACCAATCATAGGCCACGGTCAGGTAAAGAATCTCTGCAGGCTCCAGGGATGCATGGATCAGCCCATCCTGGGTACAACAACAAAAAGAGAAGAGACACCTGACACATCACTCTCTGCAATGCCTACCCGCCCCGCCCCCCAACTTATCCCCTTACATAAAATGCCCTGGGTTATCACCTGGAAAAACAATTCAATCAAGCCAGCAAATGGTACTCCTCAAAACCTATACTCTCTTCCAAAGAGAGGTACTGCAGAACTACACAGCACACTAGAATTTTTAGAGACTGCCCCCCCCATATATTTAAAATTCATTTCATAAAAGCAAGCTTCTAGACCTCATTTTGTTAGAGGGGAAAACTGGGATCACTTGGAAACAGCACTGAATGCCCAGCACAGCTAGCATCTGTCCAGTATCTTTTGTAAAAGTCACCTCTCGGCTTGTGGGCACAGCTCCCTGGCCCTGAGGTTCATCCTGCGTTCTTCTCTCCCTTGCTTGACAATCCCAGCACTTACTACCTTTCACACACCCCACCAATATAAACCAGGCAAGGAGTCCTAATTTGTTCCAGCTGCAGAACAGACTTCTGCAGAACGCAAGATGGGCCTTGGGTTTGGGTGGAGTCTAGGAATTTGCACCCACCTGGCCGTGCAGCCCACTAAGTACCTGGCACCAAACAGTGTCTCCCTCAGCAATGCCCTGCCCAACACCCGCAGCTTGTGGGGACACTAGTGAGGCATTCGGGAGAGAGGAGCACACGGCTTCAAGGGGTGTGCCCTTATACTGACTTCGGCTGGGAGGGAGAAGAGAAGTCATCACGCGTCTCATCAGGTCTGAATCATGTCTCCTCTTCAAATGTTAAAGGGCTGGGAGTTATGACGGGGAGGTTTCACAGAGTCAAGGCGAGCCATAATCAAATATTAAACAGCACAGGATGTTCCTCACAATGAATGCCAGGATAAATCTGTTAAGTCTTTAAAAGTGCCACAGGACTCTTGTCCTCACAATGGAGGGGCGCTTGAGACATAATGAACCAAACGACCTCAAGAAATCCCAGCTTTTAATCAAGGGAGAAAAATTAAGATAAAAATCAAAGAGGGGGGGGGGAACAGAAAATGTATACACAGTTTCTGCTATCCAGGATCTAGAGAAAGCATGAAGCTGGCTTCCTTAACCTGGATGAGTGAAGGCACGCAAAGCAAGAATTCTTTCCCTCTGCCTGCGACCTTTTGGGGTATCCCACGCCAAGCAAGACATGGTGGGTCTTTGGCCACTCAGGAGGCACTGGCAACCGGCCGCAGGAGGGTGCCAGCCCAGGAGGGAAAACCTGGAAGCCAAAAGGATGCAAGTTTTGGTTCCTACAACTGAATTTCCTCTGAACTGCCTTCTACCCCAGTCAGGGTCAGTTTACCAGTAACTTCCCTTCCTAATGCAACAGTGTTCACAAGAATCTCAGTTCAGCAGCTACCCTTTCCAAGTTTTGCAGGCAACACGAGGCTTGTCTGAGCAATTTTAAACACAGAAGCTTGACTTCTCATTCCACACACACACACACCCCCGTCATCAGAAAGTCTAGCTTTCCCCCGTCATCAGAAAGTCAGCACATCAGCTACATCCAGCCTCTCCCTTTCAAGACCTCTCTGGTCGTTACTTGCAAGGCAATGCGCCCAATGGTACTCACAGCCCACAGGGAAAGGCGCAGGAGGGAAATGAAGAGAGGTGTTCTATCCCAGCCGGATATACAGTGTACCAGGAGCCCACCATCATCTGCGCTGAGCCGGCAGGAAGGGGAAACAAAAAGGGTGTGGGGAGGGGGAGAAAGCTCGGTTACTTGCATGGCATTCAGGATGAAAAGCCCCCCCACCAGTACAGAGGCCTCCATTAGTCCCCAGGAGACGCCACAGCAGATGCCGGGCCGGCTGGACAAGGAGACGTGTTCTCCAGGGACAGCCTCTGTGAAGCAGAATCCCAAGGCAAGGAGGAATGGACAAACCAGACTAAGGAAGGCAGGAAGGGGGTGGTGGTGGCGGCAGAAGAAGAAAAAGGCTAGGGGAACATGCAGGCTCTCTGTGCTGACCTCGACAGCTCAGGCTAGCTCGATCTTGTCAGATCTTGGAAGGCTAAGCAAGGCCAGCCCTGGTTAATAGTTGGATGGGAGACCACCAAGCAAGTCCAGGGTTGTTACTGCAGAGGTGGGCAATGGCAAACCACTTCGGACTGATCTCTTGCCTTGAAAAACCTCACAGGGGCGGTTAGTCAGCTGCAACTTCATGGCACTCGCAACCACAAAAACTCTCACCTGCCTAAGGCGGCATAGGGCTGCAACTGTCTGGATAGTGCTGCCCCTCCCCTCCTCGCAAACTCTCCCCTCTCTTCCCACTACAGGCCCTAGAATCCCACCCAAGCCAGGTTACTCTCTTAGCAGGGTCTGCACAGAACAGATTAACGGAGAACGGGGCCTCACAGGGGGAGACCCAGGGCAACAGTAGCAAGAGTCGTGGCGTGGGAGAAGAGACTGGCGGGTTATCAAGCCTAAGCCCCTTCCCTCAAAGCAGGAACTCCAAAGCTAAAAGCATCACTGTGAAATTTATTTATTTATTACTGGCCACCCAGCCTCTGCGAGAAGACCTCCAGCGAGCAAGACATGAATTTAAGACAGGACCGGGAACCATCCCGAGGGCATGCACAACTGCACAACTCTCCCCACCACCACTTCCAGGAGGTCATGGCAGCCCAAGCCCCTGGATTCCTTTAAATCATTTATACCCCACTCCCCACCATAAGAATTTACTCAACGCAGCTGAATGTTTCCCTGAAGAGCTGGGTTGGGATCTCCTTGCCTGGTTTGGTTACTGAATGATCGTGAACGATTTAAAAAAAAAAAAGGGACGTCCCAGAAGCCCACCCCTCTTTGGTCTCATTGCTTTAAAATGCCTTGACCATATCTAGTGGGCAAAACAAGCCCCTGTGTGATTTATGCTTCAGGGGATTTGGACGTTCCTCTGCAGCAGGCTGCTCCATTGCAAGGGTGTGGAGCCACACACCTACCCACGTGGCTGGACTGCGCTGCTGCAAGACCAGTGCAGGGCACACCTCCTAGGTGGCTAGCCTCCTCTTTTCAGTAAATGGGGGGGGGGGCTGGGAGTGTGGGGAAAGAAGGTACCCCACACATATTCCCTGTTGTGCAGTACATGGCTACGCTAGAGAAGGGGTTTAGGGAGAAACGCCTTCAGGCACACCACAATCAAACAGGGAGCTCGACGGGAAAAGCACAAGAGCCAAAGCCATACGTGTCCCACGATCCAATCAGACCCAAACACAGGAGCAGGCTGGAAAGACCCATGGCAGCATCCTGGAAGTTTTTAGAGCATACCGTCCCCAGTACAGAGGAGGGACACCAAGATTATTGGAGATTGAAGCACCTTCCCTATAAGGAAAGGCTGACAGGTCTGGGACTTTTCAGTTTAGAGAAGAGATCTGTAGAAAAGAGATGACTAAGGGGAGACATGAAAGAGGTTTATAAAATTATGCATGGGGTGGAGAGAGTTTTTTCTCCCTCTCCCCAAATACGAAAACTCAAAGGCATCCAATGAAACTGGTGGGCAGTAGGTTCAGAATGGACAAAAGGAAAGACTACTTTACACAGAGAGTGATTAAAATGCAGAATTCGCTGCCAAAGGATGTAGTGATGGCCACAGGAATAAATAGCTTTAAAAGGGGATTACATAAATTCATGGAGGAGAGGTCTACCAGTGGCTACAAGCCATGGTGACTGAGGGGAACCTCCACATTCAGAGGCACTAAGCCTCTGAATCCCAGAGCCAGGAGGCAACACCAGAAGAAGGCCTCGGCCTCTACATGCCATTGTCAGCCATCCAAAAGACCTGGTTGGCCACTGTGCAAGACGGGATGCTGGACTAGATGGACCAGTGGTCTGATCCAGCAGGGCTCTTCTTATGTTTTTATCCCCATCCTGGCAAGTTGCTTGAAACTGCCGTGAAGGCAACGGCTGTCAAGTTTCAGCAAACAAAGACTTGGGGGGGAGGGAATTCACGCAGGAAGCTGAACCCAGTTCTTCCCCTACCCCAGCCCAGCTCCACATACAGCACAGGTTACTATTTCCTAGGAAGGGCTGCTCTTCTCTTCAGCGGAGTTAAAACAGAAGAGAGTAATCCAAAATAAGCAGATATATGCAGACCTCCGGACCTGCATCGCTTAATACAGGTCAGAGAACGTTAACTTATAAGGAAAGGGTCAGAACTCTTCTCGGGGAGGGGTGATCTAAACCCAAAGTCTTTGCCTGCAGCCCAAAATGAGCAGAAACAGAACAGAGGCGGCATGACACTAACTGCTGCAGCCTGACTTAGCAAAGCCAAAGCAGAAAGCCCTGAATGCAGGGTCCGGAAATCACTGCCCCCCCCCCCTCCTCAGAGAGCAAAGGTGTCAAAGCAAAAGAGTCCACACACACCCCACCCCCTCCAAGCTTTCCTCTCCAGGGAAACTTTGCAGGCTACCAGAAAGTGCTCTGCGGAGGCAGCCTAGGCAAGGGAGACCTGGAGCATGACCGCGCACAGGGAGCAGCCCTTGGCCCGGGCAGCCAGTCGCCACACAACACCCTCACCCGGCACAGGAGGAAGAAGCCTCTCACCGTCCCTGTTGATAATGGAGATCAGGAGCTTCAGGTAGTTCTGTGTCTGCTGCACCAGGTCCCAACTCTGAGAGAGGATGGGGGGAGAAGGAGAGGAACAGCAGAAAACGGACAAAGTCTGAGTCCAGCGGCACCTTTGAGACCAACCAAGTTCAATTCTCGGTATAGGCTTGCATATGCGCAGGCACACTTCCTTCAGGTACCCTTGTCCTAACCCATGATCATCACTTGCTTCCCCTGCACATTCTGTTTGCACAAGCAGAAGGGTTACAGACTTCATCTATACCCCAACTTTCTCCCCAATGGAACCCAAAGCACCTTAGTTTGTTCTCCTCTCCACCATTTTATCTTCACAATGACCCTGCGAGGTAGGGTAAGTGGAGGGAGGGGGTGTGACTGGCCCAAGGCTACCAGGCTTCCACAGCAGAGCAAAGGGGAACATGGGTGTCCCAAGTCCTAGTCCGGCACTAACCACGGCACCACCCTGGCTCGCTGGTTAGAGCCAACTGGTCCCTTTTCTCTCTGGACTGCACCCCACACTCACCACCGCATCCTTCTCTCATCTCTTAGGAGGCCATCCCCGTTGCTTCACTGCTAGGGGGTCTTACTACCAAACCCTCAATACTGCACATTCCCACTGCAGTATCAGCAAAGGCAAAGCGCTTTCTGGCACCGCAAGTTGCAGGCAGCAGGTCTTTGTGCTCCCTGGGTCACAGGGCAAGGAAAAACAAAACTATCTGGGTGCAAGGTAGAGGCAGAGTGTAAGGAAACTACTGGCAGAGGAGGGTCAAGAAATCCTTGAGTCCCCAAAGTATGTTCTGCTTGGGGAGGGGGTCAAGTTTCTGCCATACGGAGACCATGGGATCCTGGTAATGGCTCTAGAACCAGAACACAGCCTGCTAGTGGACCATCTTTCAGCTTCTAAGGTACTGTGCCATCTACCTGCCACAAACACATGAACATGCATGAAGCTGCCTCATAGTGAGTCAGACCCTTGGTCCAAAGTCAGTACTGTTTACTCAGACTGGTAGCGGCTCTCCAGGGTCTCGGGCAGAGAGAGGACTTTCACATCACCTAGAGCCAGATCCTTGACCTGGAGATGCTGGGGATTGAACCTGAGGCCTTCTGCATGCCAAGCAGATGCTCTACCGCTGGGCCACAGCCCTCTTCCCTTATTCAAAAGATTTTGCAAACCTAGCCTTATTTATCACTTCCAAAAAACTCAAGGCTTATCCCATTTCCTCCTCAGAACAGCCACCCTGGGAGGTATGCTAAGCTGACTCGTGAGCAGCAAGACCCTGGCTCCCCCAGAAGAGACTTCATGCCACAGCAGGGCCTCGACTGCCCAGCCCCCCCACTTCAAGCCCGAACGTTCTGGCCACTGCACCACCCATCATAATGACACAAGATTTATTGTAATTGCAACATTTGAAGTTGCCTGGTTGCAGAGTTCGGGAAGGATTTCAAGCACAGGGATCTTGGCTGAAGCAGTTGTAGAGAGAGAGAGAGAGATGTAAAACACGAAGTAAAGAAGAAAGTTCAGCAGGGAAGGGGGAAGAACAAAGCCTTCCTTTTCTGACTCATTACTCAATTGTTTAAGAGACTGCTTAGTTTCACAGAATGGCTTTCCAGGACCCCTTGCGGGAGTGAGGATGCAGGGGGGGGGAGAATCACTCTCCAGCCTTCTAGCAGAGCGCATGCAGAAAGACTGATTAGAGTCCATGAATATCGTGCTGGGTCCCGACCCACTTCTGCAAGGCCCCCAAAATGGAGGATGCTGCAGCAAAAGGTTGCTGTGCATGTACAAATGAGACCAGGAGAGCCCTTGGAACGGCAGGCAGAGGGAGACCAGCCCTGCTCTCCTCCCCACCCCCACCTGAAACAGCACACTTCACCTGTAATTGGAGTGGTTTGGCGAGAAATTTCACAATGTGCTCATCTTGGAATAACCCCACTGAGCTACCCGCAGAGTCCTAACCCATTTCCAACAACTGGCATAGGATTGGCTCAGCAATATCTCCTCACCAGCAAGCAGCAAGGTGGGGGGGGGGAGACGAGAGAGGAGAGAGGCCTCCGAGCCCAGAGATCATATAATTACTTCCCCTAACTGGTGACTTGCATATCCCTTCCTAGTGGCACCCAGAATGGCTCGAGAGACACTGGGGTCCAAACAGACTTGGCCCAAGGGTAGCACCGGGGGGGGGCTATTCTGGCCTCTGCTTCCCATACAGGAACACACCTCTTGAGGTCTGTGCAGGAACAGAAACAGTCGACAGGACAGTACTGCTAAGGGCAGGGCAACATTTGATATTCCAAGAACCTCATCATCTTTTTTTTCCCACAAAAAACCTTTTTATTTTGGATATAACATATTCAACATTAAATTACATTCCTTTAATTCCATATCCATTTCTTTTACCCCCTCCCCCCCCCCCTTTGGTGGCTTCCCGCAATGCTTCTCCCTGCCCACACATTTTATAATTCCGTTTTTCTTTCGCTTTTTCATTTTACGTTCCAAGGTAACAGTCTTAATCTTTTTTTTTTTTTTAATTCAAGTTTCTAGCACTAACGGCAGTGCCTCAAGTTTAGAAAATCCAGGAAGCGGTGGATGCTGGGGGAGAAAGGTCACCCCTCTCTAGAGGACCTCCAGTCCTTTCCGCT
>NW_015159716.1:35141-52713 GCF_001447785.1 Gekko japonicus
GGGGGGGGGGGGGGCTATTCTGGCCTCTGCTTCCCATACAGGAACCCACCTCTTGAGGTCTGTGCAGGAACAGAAACAGTCGACAGGACAGTACTGCTAAGGGCAGGGCAACATTTGATATTCCAAGAACCTCATCATCTTTTTTTTCCCACAAAAAACCTTTTTATTTTGGATATAACATATTCAACATTAAATTACATTCCTTTAATTCCATATCCATTTCTTTTTCTGCTAGGCTTCATTTAATCCCAGCCACAGTATATTTAGAGGTTCTGAGGACAAGACTCCCCACAGGCAAGCTCTCCCCTCCCACCCCCCAGGCAAGCGGCTACCCCCCCCCAATCAAGGGGCTGGCACCACCTGGCTGCTGAAGAACAGAAAGGAAAATGACTGACGTTCGTTGCGAAGCTCGGTGAAGAACGTGCTTTAAAAAATGCAATTAACGGCACGCTACGCTTGGCAGAATCTAGGTGAAATTGCAGGGCACCGGCACAATAGTACAGGCCACTGCTTTGTCGTCAGTGGGATTTCAGGAAGACATGCAGGCGTTGGCTGTCATAGCAATATTCCCCCCCCCCCAAAAAAAGAAGACAGCATTCTATCATCAGAAGCATGATGTGCCAGGAACTGCAATTGCTTAATCACCATTATTTTCCATTTCTGAACCTTCCTCCTTCTCTGTCCAAAGGGGCAGGCTGTCCTGGTTCTTGGACACAGGCTTACTGGGAGAGAGATCCCACCCCTCCCTTAACAAAGAACCAGGAGTTCTTAAGGAGAGGGAACTACTAGCGTTCTTGAGCACTCCACAGAAAAGGCCAGGGAAGGAGGGGCGAGTTTTAAAGAAAGGAGGAAGGCAGAAGTGAAGACAGGTTTCACTCAAAGGGTTTCAACAATGGAGAGAGGGGCATGCAAGGAAGAGGAGACGGAGACGCTTGGGAAAATATGGCACACTTTAGGACGAGTAAGCTCAAAAAGTCAAGGAAGGGAACCCTGAACGAGAACTCAGATGAAAGCGCAGAGAAGGTAAAAGAGCATGAAGCGCTTGCATGTTCTGAGAAGACAAGCAGGGACGCTGCAAGAATGGAAAAACTCTCCCTGGGAACAGCTTATGTTCAAGGCCAGTTTCTCAGACTGCAGAGCAGAAAGGTGGCTAATATCGCTCATGACATTAGTGCCCACCTCCTTGCAACGCTGCTGCGGTATTCAGCAATGCTCCTGTTACAGTGCAAAGAACGAGAAGTAGGACTTCTGGGGTAGCTTTGCATCCTGCCTCCTGGGATGGAGGGGGTGTCTGTCCAGGGCGGAAGGGGCTTGGCTGACCCCTTCAAGCTCCACTTGTAAACCTTCTGTTGGCTGCTGCTGGACTAGATGGATCGTTGCCTAATCCAGAAGGGTGGTTCTTATGCTCATGAACTCACTGCATAGCTCTTGGGAAAAGGCACTGTTTCTGCCTTGGTACCCCCCCCCCTGTTCATTATTATGGGTCGCAGGGACATGATGCCGCTCTAAAGCTAAGCAGGTCTGGCCCTGCCTGGAAGACGACTGCCCGGGAACCAAAGATAAGCTGCACTCAGCTTCAGAGAAAGAGCAGGGCACACAAGTAATACATTCACTTATAAAATATGGATAATGATGACCTACTTTGTGAGATTGTCATAAAGAACAAAAAGTACCAAGCTGGTGAAAAGCAGGCAGTTTCGGGTGAGGATCTCTGGGATATGTGATCGTGGGTGCCAAACGGTGCCACGTCAGAACCCAGGGAATCGGGGGGGGGGGGAGAAGCTCTGCCACCTGCCCTTGCCCGGAGGCCCAACTGCCAAGCCGCCCCTTCGCTTACCTTACCTGATACTCACTCCAGTCAATGTTCAATGACTGTGTAAGAGAGGCAGGGATGCTGAGTGGAGCGTCGACGAAATCCTGCAAAGAAACGGGCATGTAGTCCATCACAACTGCAAGACGTAGTTAAGACCAGGGCTTTTTTTGTAGAAAAAGCCCAGCAGGAACTCATTAGCATAATAGGCCACATCCAACAGCAGAAATTCATTAGCATATTAGGCCACACCCCTGACAGCATAGCTCATTGGCAAATTAGGCCGCACCCCCATGTTACCAGAACTGTGCTCATCCAGCCACACCCACCTTTTGCTTCTTATTCTGTTTACCTTGTTTGTTGTCAAAACCCAGAGCTTTTTTGTAGGAGGAACTCCTTTGCATGTAGCCAATCCTAATGAGTTTCTGATGTTGGGCGTGGCCTATTATGCTAATGAGTTCCTGCTGGGTGTGGCCAACTTGGAAGCCAGCCGGAACTCTGTTCCTGTGCGTTCCTGCCCCAAAATAGCTCTGGTTAAGACTAAAGCCCTGTGTACCAATCCAAGCATACTAATTACGGGAACCAAATTCTTACCCAAATTCCCAGGCATCCTTGCTTGCAAGTAGGCCCCACAGTTCAGTAGGACCTTCCAATCAGTAGTACATAGGTTTGCAGACTTAGTTCTATCCAGTTAAGCAAACATGCAAGGTTCCCACTGGTGGCAGGGCAATCGCTCTCCCTCACTCCCTGGCCTCCACGCTTTCCAGTGAGTGACTCTCCAAGGTGCTGAAAGTTTTGATAAAGGATGCCCCATTGGTGGCCCACAGGACCAGGTCCTACACTCAGGGGTACTCTGCTTAGCCCTCAGTAGTTCTACGAGATTCTAGATCAAGACAGGTTTCTAAAAGTTTGCCCAGTTAACAGCTAAGGAAAGTATTTCCAGGTTATAAGAAATAGATTATTTCACACATTCTTGCATCTCTCTCTGTCCCTCATGTTTATACACATATATGCAAGGGCCCAGTGCTTGAGCCACTGTGTATGTGCTTCACAATATTTACTTATATTATTTTTGGCCCACCTTTCTCACTGAGATTCAAAACGGATTACGTAGTGCAAGTCAAACAGGGTGGGACATCCAATCAACAGCACAACAGGGTTTGGACTGCGGAAATCCGAGAAGGCGCCATTTCTAGATGGCACCCGCTGGATTACGGTACCTGACCTCTCATGAAAGGGCCAGCTGGCACAACAGATGCACTTCTGACCCCCCCAGGCCTCTGCCAAGAGAGCAGAAGCGCCATCTCCTGTGCTCTGAGCCCCACAATAGTGGGGGAGAGCAGGATACAAATAGAATAAATTCATTGCCCTGTTTCTCCGTGAACTGCATTCAAAAGACCTTCCCTTCCTTCTTGTAAAACCCAACTCACAGTGGCAGAGGGACAGACCACAGAGTGAGGCACCACGAGCACACACCCCCCTAGCTATGCCAGGTGTCAAGAGTTTACTTCCGTTATGCTTCCAAGCTGAGGACTATTGTTGCTGCTGTGCTCTTCTGTGTGGGAGGAACAGGGCTCTAGGCTACAGTGCTTCCAAAAAGGTTTCTCCCAGATGCTGACCTGACAGAACTGGGTACGGAAGAAGAGAAGAGGGGCTGGGGGAAATGGCGGCAGCGGCTTCTTGGTTTCCTTCTGGCCACTGTGAGAATTGTCCAGGCAGCAATGGGGCTATATCCTGGAAGGGAAGCAAGACCCGGACCGAGAGTGCTGGATTTCTAGGGAGAGAGGCTCCTTGTGTAACTGGGAACACCACCTGCTGGCTGGCTGGCAGCCTCTTCCTCTAACCCTTGCTATATCGAGGGCTCTCCGACACTAACTCCTGGCGAGGGAACCCCTCGGGACACTTGAACAAAATCACACGCTCCAGGGTCCAGCTCTGACAAAGGAAATCCACATACGGGGCACGAATTAAATGGTCCAAAGGAGAGCCTGACGAGTGAGATGACTTATCAGAGGGGCCCGTTCTCAAGGAGCCTGGCTCCAGCCATGCTCCACACTCCTAAGACAAGGAACATTTCAAAATGGAACCACCTTCCAGACAAAAGCCAGACCCGCCTATCCACTTCGACATCGGCCTCATACCTGCTTCCAGTTGAAAACCAGCCCTTCTGCTGTGTAATCCCGGTCTTTGTACTCCTTGAAAAATTCACAGCCTGTGAAGGGGTGGGGGGTGGGGGAGAAATGGGGCACGGGAGAGAGAAGGGGGGGGGATGAATGTGCGCAGAGACAGACTGAACCGCCACAGAGTGAGGCAGGCCTCTTCCCCTCTTCCCCAAGAACCACACGCCCTAGAGCAGGCAGCATACGGGTGCCAGAGCTGGGCTGTCACTGGAAGTTAGAGCGGCAGTCAGCCGGCTACGCAGCAACAGCACCCTCTGGCAGCCGAAGGTCCCGGAGCCAGGCACACGGTGACAGGCAGCCCCGACTCGGAAAGAGACAAGGCATGCCACCAAAAGCCAAAACCAGCCGAGGGCTTAAGGGGCTGTGACCTCGCTTGGCCCCAAAGAGCACGTTCTGCAGACCAGAGAACAGCTCTCTCTCCTAACCACCAGTATTAGGCCCTGAGCTAGTACTGATCAGGAAGAGGTTCTTAGCTTTGTTTGTCGTCAGGGCTGGAACTATGCCAGTGGAAGCCAGCCCTGTCATAGCCATCGGTGGTGGCGAAGGCAGAAGACCATGAACATGGCCCATTTCTTTAAATCCACAGCTCTCCAACGATACTGCATCAGCAACAAGAAAAGGTTCGTGCCTGCCAGTTTGTACGGTTCAAAGAAAGCGCCACACAAAAATGCTGCCAAGAGCACAAAAGCAGAACACTTGGCCGTGTTTTTTGTTGTTGTTGTTGTTTTAAATTATCAATACTGTCACCGTCCACCCCGGTTGCAGTGAGGTGTCTCGGCCACATACTTATAGGGCAGAGCATGAAACATTCATGCCATAACAAATGCACCAAAAAGGTTTGGGTCACATGAATTGTGCCATTTTGATTCAGAACCAGTTCTCTCTCATATGCAAGAGCACACCCTAGATGAATCCTGAGTTTTACACAAACGCCTCCACACATCTCAACTTTGGAGCCATTTCTAAGTCATGTCCTAGAGGTGGAAATTTATCCAAGGGTTGTTGCAGCTTTAAGTGGAACACTCCCACTGTGGGCTCCCTTTCCATTAGGAGATGTTAAGTGCATATGCACACATTTCCCCATGCCAGAACTCCCCAGGAACATCCCGTAACATTTCAAGGCTCCATGAAATTTCCAGGTCAGCCTCGGCTAGCCAGAGTTTCCTTGCAATGTTGGACCCCTTCTGACTGTGCTGCTCTGCAGAGAAGGAAGCCCTGGAGATAAGCAGAGGGGGAGACACCAAGTTCTGGCGGGGCGGGTCAGCAGCGATGTCGCAGCCGAGAAAGCACCCGCACGTGGGCATCCAACTCCTGCTGGCATCCCCACTATTTTTGAGCAGCACCTTCCATCCAATTTGAAGTTGGTCATATGCTCCCACTTACCACATGAACACTCACGCGCACCCCCCCCACACACAATACCTCATTGCAGGCTGCTGCCTGACCCTCTGAACACCCTCTCCGTACCTGGGTATGGGGCAGAGAGGAGGGTGAAGTCTGCATAGCGTTGAGCTTTATCCACCTTCTCGGAAGACGTCACACTGAGAACGGGAGACAGGGAAACGTGCCACGTTGGCGTGAGGCTTTATGGCACTGGAGAGCAAAGGAGGGGCCCAACCTCCATCCTGCATCAACGACTTCTTTCCCCAGAGACCCCTCCACAATCAACCCACACGATTCAAACTTACAAAACAAACACACACACATTTTATGAGCTCCTGACAATGAAGGCATGACCTGACTTGCACTCAGTGATCCCAAGAATGCCCTCTTGCTCCGGAATTGCCTTCCTGGCTCAAGCAAGCACGATGTTCACCAGCACGCATATGCATTAGCCTGCAGGGTGTGGGGTCCACTGCCAATGCAGCAATCTAGCTTCTGCCCGCCCCTGTGTTAGTCATACGGAGAGCCTTACACTGAAATCAGACCCTTGGTCCAAAGTCAGTCTATTCAGACTGGCAGCAGCTCTCCAGAGACTCAGGCAGAGAGGGCTTTCACGTCACCTGCTGCCTGGTCCTTTTATCTGGAGACGTCGGGGCTTGAACCTGGGACCTTCTGTATGCCAAGCAGATGCTCTACCGCTGAGCCACAGCCCCTCCGCCAGAAGTGTTGTAGGGCAACAAGCAGTGAACTGGCTCACCTGGAATAGGCGCTCTGGAGAGTACAACTTCCTTCCTGGGGCAGAGTAAAGGAACCAACTCCAGTCTGCTCTTTGGTCCACTTGTCCCCCCCTCCTCTTCTACTGCCTGGGTGAATTCTCAGTCGGGGGGGGGGCTTCCCTTGCAGCTTCCGAGCTACCTTGCTCTTTTCCTTCAACACCCATCCTTTTCAGTACTTCTTCCTTCCACTCCATTGACTCTCACATCAAGCCACACACACCCCATACACACTTCTCTTCCTCCTTTTCTCTCTTCCACCGATCTTGAGCTCCTCTGGGGAAAGTATACTATCACCTTGGGACCTTGTTACTGCAACTAAATCAACAGAAACAGCAACAAGGCAGGTACCCTGAGCTACACACCAACAGTTACTGCCTTCTGCAGCCCCACAGAAGCATGGGGGGGGGGGACCCTGCACAGGACGTGATATTGGCATAGGATTTCACTTCCTAGGAAGTTCACTTCTCATTTATTTTCTAGAGAAATCCGCGTCGTTAGGGTAATAGTCTAAGTGCAGCATTTGGTGCAGGCCCAAGACTTCCATGCCCTGCTTCTAACCTCGTCGCCTGTGCAATGCTCACGGCCTCTCTTTTACTGTCTACCCTCTGCCGCACTAGAGTGCCCAAACTATTACCAGTCTAGCCAAACCACAAATGGAATAAGTTATACCAATTACGTTCAGAGAGAAGTGCAATTATTCTGTCCTTAAAAGCACAACAAGTAAGTAGAGCACACAACCAGCCTTGACTGTGGCTAGTTAGCAGGCCCCCTTTAATTGCCCACACCTCCTGATCGAGATTAGTTTCTATTTTTGCATGGCTGTGATGCAGTGTGATACAATGCTTAGACTATGATCTAAAAGACTCAAGTATGAATTCCTGCTCGGCCATGAAGCCCACTAAAAGACCTTGGGGGCAGTCTCTCTCTCTCTCTCTGCCTCACCTTGCTCATTGTTGTGGTGGAAACACTGGGGAAGGAAGGACCCCATATGCAACCCCTGGGCTCCCTGGAGACAGTGGGGGTGGGATTACTGGATGAGTAAAAAGAATGGAGAGGGGATCAGAAGTCCTGCTTCATCCCATCTTTAGAGTTATACAATATCTAGAATGGCACATAATCCAAGAACCTAGTCTTCACCTACTCAGAGAACTGCATTTTCAGATCACAATGACCACACAGCAGGAAGCCTGCCAACATGTATGAAGTGCTTTCCAAAAAAAGCATTTACACCATTGCAAATGATGATCGATGTGTTACATTATGTGAGATGGCAGGTCACGGCCTTATGCCTTTAGTTCTCGTGGTTTAAAAACCCTCCCTGCATGCAGTAGGCTAGCACATTAAAAGGCTTGCTGTAGCTTTCTCACTCCTTGATGCGCTACTTTATTACACCCAGGGACTTTTTTCTAGGAGGGGGCATTTGAGAAATAGGACCCACCTCCCAGCCAGAACTATCTAAAAACTAAAACAAAAACCCCAAGGTGAGCCAGAGATGCACTTGCATATCCCTTTCCCCAAGAAACTTCCTCTTGTTTGGGAAAGGCAGAGCTAAGGAATCATCCTAGGACTGCCTTCCTTTCTAAAAGTTCCCAAATGCTTCTACACAAGAAATCTGGGCTGCAGCACCCAGTATGTGGTACTAAAGGGGGCTTCCTCTACGTATCCTACCATCTATCAACATCTAGACATACATGCACCTAGACTCACTTCAGGCCAAACTTCACTTTCTTGTTCTCCACCATCAAATCACAGATGTACTTGACTGACAGGTATCGCAACAGCTTGATGTCGTGGCCCCGGACCTTGTCGAACAGCTGTGAGTCTGCGTTCCTGAAACACGGGACAAGATGAGTCACCCTCCCCAGAAACGTGGAAAGGGGTCAGCCCAGCTGACTCGCTTCCAGAAACAGATGCACCCAAGCCCCAGGCACCACGTCAGATCCCCACACAGCAGCTGTGCCAACTTTATACAGGCCAAGAGGAATGGCCAAGTGGGAAGCTCTCCTGTGTGAGCCCCAGCCATTTCGATTGCCTAGGAGAGCTTCCCAATGGATAGCATCCCAAGGTCAGCAGGAAGGCACCCGAAGAACCTCTCCGCGAACCGACCGGCAGCAGGCTGCACCAGGCAGCTGGCAAGGAACACACTCATCCACTCTGCAATCTGAAATTCTCCTGGTTCCCCATCTTGTCCCCCAGTTCCAGAGACCGTTTTGCAGCCCCCACTTATGACTTCGGAGAACTCTCTCATCCCTTCACAAAAATCACACCCTCTGGAGCAATGTTCCCTCTAATTTCCCCCCCTACTGAGCAGAGCAGTTCACATCCTGAGCAGAATATAACCACTGTAATCTTAAAATGGGCAATGGGCAGTGCAAGAGACCCTGTGTGGCTCTAGATTGCTGCCAAGCGGGGCCTTCCTGTGTTAATGAGCGGCCACTCATGCACACAGCTCAGGAGATACTTGAAGGGGAACTCAAGCCAGCATAAACTATTTTGTTTTTACAGCATGCCCACTGCTCCGTCAGCAGTGCACGAGCAAACCTTTCGAGGCTGATTGACATGACTGGATCTGGTCAAAAGGAACCAGGACGAGGGCTTTTTTGTTTGTAGCTCCGTCCTACTGGAACGAGCTCCCTGCCGAGATCAGGGCCCTGCGGGACTTATCACAGTTCCACAGGGTTGTGAAAACAGAACTTTTTAGGCAGGCATTCCGATAGGAGCGACGTTTTACCAGCTGCGCCCTGTAGTGAACTCCGATCCTATATGATCTAATGCGGCGGTACTGCCGAATGTGTCCTTAAATTGCACCTTAGTTCTATCGCCATCTAATGAATGTTTTAATGATGTTTTATATTGATTGCTGTGTTTTAATTGATGTTTTATAATCTATTATGAATGTATACTGCTTGTCAGTTCTTGGAAGCCGCCCTGAGCCTGCCTAGCGGGGAGGGCGGGGTAAAAGTGAAACAAACAAACAAACAAATAAATAAATAAAACTGTGCTCTCCGATACTGGCAGCAATTGAGGTGGTCCTGTGACCACCTTGTGTATAAGCCCTACTTTCTTAGCTTTGGCCCATCCATTCAGGGGTTCCAGACCTCCACATCTTCCTTCTCCAGCCTCGGCCTAAGAACCAGGAATGGTCCAACTCAACAGATCTGAGGATGGCTTCACTGGAAGGACAGGCAGATCCTAGTTCTTTGGCAAAGGGAACACACACACACCCCAGTGCCAGAAGCGCACCAGAAACATTCACGAAGTCCAGCCTTCCTCATGGCTGCAAAAGCCTCGAAGGAAAAAGCTGCCCATCTTAAATTTATCCCCATCAAGCCAAAGAGGCATCTCTTGGGAAAGAAATTAAGGACTCTATCTGCCCTCCTCCGTGTCGTACACAGACCTGAAGGCCGAATCCTCTTCTGACAGGTCCTCGGTATCCGCCCAGGCATCATCTGAGCCCCCTACAGAGAAGCCACCAAAAAGGACAACAGGTTAGCAGGCAGGGCCACCACTACACCCAGCGTGATTCTCAACCCCAAGGCAGACGTTGCTTTGCTAGATCTCTGCACTGGTCCTGTATAGGATTGGCTTCCAACATCTAGGCATTTATTCCACCCACTGCGAAAGGAGCTCAGGGTGACATACATGGTTTTCCCTTCCTTCTAAGATCATGCTTGTCTCACAGAAACTGCTCCCTCGCTTTCACACCAGCCAGACCAACGCTAACCAACTGGCAAGACTTTAGACGTTCAAGGTGCGGGGACCACTCTTGGAATCTTCAGAATACAGAAACGATACAAAACAGGAGGAAGGACACTTGGGACGCTCTGCGGAGCTTGCTGGCCACTCTCCGCAACAAGCAGAACGGGAATGAGCGGCGCAAAACAGGGACGTTCGTCCAGTCGCACAAGCCAGCATTCCATGTTAAGAGGCTGGTTTCCTCAGCACAGGAGTCAGATACTTTTAAAGGCACAGAGCATACAATATCATGACTGAAGAGAAAAGTGGAAGATCAAGGCAGCCACTCTGACTGTATTTCGCCAGAATCAATGAGAAGTGAGGGTTCCTTAGAGGATGTCCACCTTGCTGCTCAAGACAGGAGCTTTAGGCTTCCTTCTCCAGCACCAGAAGGGAATCCCCCATGAGCTTCACTCCTGGAGACAGCGCTACACATGCAAAGGAGATGGGCTGCAGAGTTGTACGCACCCCAACACTGCATCAGGCAGCCCATGTTTGTGCAAGCACCTGTACGGCCACAGTTCCTGCTGGCACCTAAGCAATCATCCAGCAAGGCTCAAGCCATAAAACTCATCCTTTGCATGGCTAGTATATAGTGTTAAAAAACACTATGCTGCTCCCAGCAAGATTTGCCAGGTCCGACTCTCCGGGTCACACAAGCCACCATCACCAAGTACAAACTGAGGCTGCTGCTCTAACCAATTCTCAAGGACGCCCAGTTCCCCTTCAGCTAGCATCACAAAAAGAAAAGAAGCAGGTTAGGTTACCCCCCACCTTCCACAGTCCCTTCCTCTCCCCTGACTCACCTGAGAAAATGTAGTTGTATCCTGTACGCCCATACAGCTCTCCCCATCCAGCCAAGGTGGCTGAGCGGCATATGTGCTGTGGAGAGAGATACCGAAGAAATGTCCAGCGTAGCCTCCAAGACATTGCAGAAGAAGGAGATGGCGGAATAAGTTGTACCACTTCATACAACAGCGGTATGGGGTAAGGACGGGCGTATGTCCCCCTTTCCCCAGTTTGCTGTACATTAATCATTCCCTGTAAGCAGAAAACTAACACCGCATGTAGAGGGCTGGGCTACAACATCTCTCCTTGATATACTCCATTTATTATTACAGAAGGGAGCACTAAGGACTTAACATTATCCACAGGTGGCCTGAAACAGTACAGCCCATGTTACCACCCCAGTATTTTAACATGCATACCGATCTAGCCTAAGAGAAGCCTCATCACGCTATCCAGTGTCAAAACTGAAGGGTCTCACCTCACAACCTGTGGTTTCCACTGTGCCTTCCAGACGAGTATTTGTGAGCCCGTCTACATTACTTCCCAACTGCATTGCGAAGTGGTATTTCACCCCTGCAATCCCTTCCCCCTTTGCAGCCCTGTTGGCCTTTTCTCTTTTAATCAATATCACTTGTGAATTTTATTCACATCCACTCTGAACTTTATCTCTTGACCCCTGACTGAAGACACTGAGACTAGCTTCTTGCAGGATCCTCTTCCTCCACCTGTTACCTACTTAAAGAGCATTTCCAGCAAGAGGCAATGTGAACTTGGCACATTACACCACAGCCAAGCTCCTGCACTGGCTGAACCGTGTGGATAGACTCAGATTTCTACAGCCACCACAGAGGCTTACTGGGAAGCGATGGACACAGAATGCCCACCGGCTGACAAATCCTCTCTTCGGTGCTTCTAGGTCATGCCTGAAGCCATTCGCTAATATGGAAATCTTCTATGAAGCAGCTTCAGAAGGTAGGCAGGTGCTGGTCTGCGGTAGAAGAGCTAGATTCGATTCCAGTCACACCTTAAGAGCCCGATAACATTTTCAGGGCCATCAGCTTTCCAGAGTCTACCTGACAAAGGGAGCTTGGACTCTCTAAAAACTTAGACCCTGAAAATCTTGTTGATCTCTAAGGTGCTACTGAGCTCGAAAGCCATGTTTGTCGGGAGGGGGGGGGACACGCATTAGTGATGGCTTGGCATGCAGGAGGTCCCTGGCACTTTCAGGGAAATGACATTAGGCAGCATGTGTTGCGGAAGACCCTTTTTCTGCCTCGAAGAAATTCTACTAGGTAACCAAGCTAAATGGACCAAGGCTCTGATTCCAAAACTGAAAGCATATCACGGGAAGGTGTTGTTGTTTTTTTAAAGCTCTCCCCCATGACTTCCCATTTTTCTTTTGGAGGTCGGTCCTGCGTAAGAACAGGAAAACATTTTCTTCCAGGCATTCACATCTGCAACTACAACCCTGCTCTGACGCTAGATCCTCACCCCAGAAGTCAGGTCAATGGAATCCAACCCAAGCAGAGGTGCTAGGGGAAGTGCCATTTCACACACAAGCATGCTGAAAGCCACAACAATAAATCAATGTGTAGTGGCGAGAAGGACAGGCAATAATGCAAAGACACACAGCTGTACCTTTCCCTTGTAGAGGATGATAGGACAGACGAACCTCCCTCTGCATCTCGCCATTTTACTGCGATGGATGAGGTCTTGCAGCTTGCCAACTTGGATAGTGCTCTCATACCTTCAGGGGTGGGGGGCAAGTAGTTAATGACTGCAGTGGGCACCAGCCTGGCATGGGCATCATTCAGGTACCCTGCAAGGCTCCAAAGCAAATGACCATTCCCCTCTGAGCATTCATCCAATGGACAGCCAACCTTGCCCTGGGAGATTAACACCATTCTGATTCGTGGCCAAGTGACTGCTTGTGATGGGGGATAAGGTTTTCTGCTGAGGAAAAAGCTAATTTTTCTGACTTCTGGTACAAAGAATTTGCCTCTTCTCTCTTGTGTGTCATAGTGAGAAGGTTTGGCTGGTGTAAAATCCATCAAGAACGACATTTAGTGGGTAATTCTTCTTGTTTCCATTTTCTGGCTAACAATATTCTAGCTGTTGTAAAAAAGTATATAATTACATATTTATTTTAGTATATGATTCTGGCAGCATGTTCAATAGAGCAATCTCCGGTGCAAATGGTATTTGTTCTTCTGTAATTTCATTTATCATTCTACCCTCTAAGAAAGAGGTAATTGATAAAATGTTGTCAGTAGCTGAAATGGATAAATTAAGTCTAATACTAAAAGGCAATAGCAAAGAGACTTTTGAAAATAGATGGAAAAAATTCTATGTATGGCTGGATAAAGAGAACATGTATGACTCACAAGAATGATAAATGTAAACCGAGGATATGATGTATTCTGAAAAATTTTAAATAAATTCTTTTAAAAAAAGAGAGAAAAAAAAGAACGACATTTAGCAAAGGTGGGGGCCTGGTTCCCAGGCCAACAGCAGTAAGAAAACAGTACCTTTAAAATCTCTCTCCACCCAAAAAAGGTGAGCAAGGCCCTTCCCCTCCTCCTTGGTTTTCACAGCCACACTGGGAGGGAGGTTAGGCTAGAGGACTGGTATAGTCCACTGGTGAGCTTCATGGCTGAGTGGAAATTTGAATCCAGGTCTCACCAACCTTAGTCCAGCATTCCAGTGACAGAACGCTAGCTCTGAAGCAAGTATGGCTGAGCTGGTCCTTTTTTCTTTCCCTTGCTGCAAAACCGTGCCTCTTCCCCAGACCCACAAAGAGCCTCTAAGAGCAGCAAGTAGGAAGAAAGCACAAGAAACAGAAAGGCAAGCAAGAGATATACTGCAGGAGAGACATCACCTAAAAGCCGTCAACAGACACCAGAGAAAGGAAAGCCTAGAGGAGTAGAGCAACTCACAGAGTGGCAGCAGCAGAATCTACCCACCCATCGCTTATTATTTATTTATTTATTTATTTATGTCTTCGATTTATTATACCGCCTAACCCCCTTGGGGGTCTCTGGGCGGTTTACAGAGGAGGTGCTAGTCACATTTATACTCCCTAACTAAGGCCACATTTGTTTGGTGTTTTTTCCATTTGCTCGGCTCGGCTCTTCCCAGGCAGCTTTTTTCCTCGGCGAGATGTTCTTCTGGCGCTCGGCGGATGGCATACGGCACACGCCCGACGTCCTCCTCCGGCCCCGGCTGCGTCTTTTTGATGACATCATCGAGCGCCTTTTGCCTCCGCCTCCACCAGTGACGGCTGCCTGATGTTCCGCTGCCGGCCACCAGGGATCTCTCCTCGGGCTCCGTTGCTGCTTGCCGCTGCATCGCCACCCCATTTTTGTCGCCGGTACTCCGCTGCCGCTGGTGTCTTTCGCCGCCAATTGCCGTCGCCGTCATTCTCACCTGGGTACCCTTCTAAGGGTAGGTACACATTTCTCTACTTGCATCAGTTACTTGCTTTCGAGCCGCCGGGTGGGCGGGAGCTGGGACTAGGGTCGAGAGCTCACCCTGACCGCGGTGGTTCTCGAACAGCCATAGTGACTGCTCGAGTGTTGTTAAGGCAGGCGTTTTACTGCCTGCGCCACCGCTCCCTGTACGCCTGCTCTGCCAGTGCCTACTCCAGCTCTTCCCTTGACGTGAGCCATGTTCTGCGCACATTGGCCTTTTGGCTGAAGGAAGGAGGACATGGGACTCCCCGTGCACTAGAGAGAAACGGCATCTGGGACACCAAGGGACAGCCACCAGTGCAAAGCACAGACCCATAATGCTTGGCATTTATACTGCATTCATAAGAGCTCAAACACCTCGTGTCTCAAGGGTCCTCACAACAACCCTCTAAGGTAGGCCAATACTGTCATACTGTTGTTGGAGGCCACAGCTGGCAGGGAGCAGCATGCTTCAAGGCAGATGTGAGATTTGATCTTGGGATTTCATCAGCCATTGATACCCTCTGCCTACTGGCAACCTCAATCAGAGCCCCTCTGAGCGTCCAGTCCAAACTGCCCATATGTTCTCAGGCTTTGCCATGAGAATTAGGAACGCCGTTGTTGAAAAGATACTCTTAATGACTGAACACTAACGTCCCCAGAATCCTGCAGCGGCTTCCGGATTCTGCATTAGAGGCTCTATTGCATGCTCCACTACATGCCTACTTCCTTCTAGGTTTTTTTGGTACGTAAAAAAGGATGGGATTTCTAACCATACTAGAAGTAAAGACAGACAGCTCTTGCAGAAAAAGCAGGAGTGGGGAGATACGTGGCTCCCTCCTGAGGCGGCAGCGCACCAACGTTTCCCATTAAGACCGCAATTAAGACCACAGGCAGCTGGGAATCCAGAACTCGGCCCTGGATGTTTGCATGACCCTAATCCCAGGCTTTTGTGCTGGTTCCCTTTCACAGCATAATTAAAGACCGGTGTGTGAATTCCTGCCAAGGCCAGCAGCCAATTTGGGAGCCTGGGAAGTTAGCTACTGAGTGTTCCAGCTACAGCAGCCTATTCATCTCTCACCACCAACCTCACAGACACATGCTGAGAAGAACCTGAATGGCCTTTCATGGGACCCTGGCAAAGGAATCGGGGGTGGGGAATGGGAACAGGAGCAAAAACAGATTCCAAATGCAAAGTGCGCTTGAGCTGATCAAAGCGACTCTAGGAAGTACAGCACAGAACCAGTGACCAGGATGACCTACTGATGGACCCCGGAAGGTCTGTCCAGGGGGAGAAACATCCCCTCCTGAATGTCAGCGACAAGCAAGCTGAAGAGTAACATTTCAGTGCTAGCTTGCATGCCAAATGCTACCCATGGAATGGGGACCCCTGGTCTCCCTCCACTGGACTCAAACCTCCCTCCTTCCTACATCTGTTTAACTCTTGAATTTGTATGCTAATTTACTGCCATTCACAGATTTTTCTTACATCCAATCTCAGCCACAGTCACCCAGTACTTACTCATCTTGACTTTAAATGACCCTTCCTGACAACAAACCCCACCCACTGTAAGTAATGGTTGAGGCAGTTCTGTTTCACTATATCTGAGGAAGTGTGCTTGCACACGAAAGCTTATACTGTAAATAAAACTTTGTTGGTCATAAAGGTGCCAGTGGACTCAAACTTTGTTCTTCTGCTTCAGACCAACATGGCTACCCCACATAAGAACATAAGAGAAGCCAATGTTGGATCAGGCCAATGGCCCATCCAGTCCAACACTTTGTCACACAGTGGCCAAAACAAGAATACAGTGCATCACTTGCCCCAGACTGAGAGTTCCTATCTATTACCTTGTGGCTAATGGCCACTGATGGATCCATGCTCCATATGTTTATCCAATTCCCTCTTGAAGCTGTCCATGCTTGTAGCCGCCGCCACCTTCTGTGGCAGTGAATTCCATGTGTTAATCACTCTTTGGGTGAAGAAGTACTTCCTTTTATCTGTTCTAACCCAACTGCTCAGCAATTTCATTGAGTGCCCACGAGTTCTTGTATTGTGGGAAAGGGAGAAAAGTACTTCTTTCTCTACCTGCTCTATCCCATGCATGATCCTATAAACCTCGATCATTTCACCCCTCAGCCGTAGTTTCTCCAAGCTAAAGAGCCCCTAGCGCTTTAACCTTTCTTCATAGGGAAAGTGTTCCAACCCTTTTATCATTCTAGTTGCCCTTTTCTGCACTTTTTCTAATGCTATAATATCCTTTTTGAAGTGTGGTGACCAGAATTGCACACAATATTCCAAATGAGGTCGCACCATCGAGTTACACAGGGGCATTATGATATTGACTGATTTGTTTTCAATTCCCTTCCTAATAATCCCCAGCATAGTGTTGGCCTTTTTTATTGCAGGCACACACTGTCTTGACATTTTCATTGAGTTATCTACTATGACTTCAAGATCTCTCTCTTGGTCAGTCTCTGCCAGTTCAGACTCCATCAACATGTATTTATAGTTAGGATTTTTGGCCCCAATGTGCATCGCTTTGCACTTGGCCACATTGAACCCCATTTGACACATTGTCTCCCACGCACACATCCTCAACAGATCCCTTTGGAGCACCTCACAATCCTCCCTGGTTCTCACTACCCTGAACAACTCCGTGTCATCTGCAAATTTAGCCACTTCACTGCTTACTCCCAATTCCAAATAATTAATAAACAAGTTAAAAAGCATCGGACCAAGTACTGATCCCTAATAAACAAGTTAAAAAGCATTGGACCAAGTACTGATCCCTGTGGTTATCCCACCGCCTACCACCCTCCACTGAGAAAATTTCCCATTTATTTCCTATTAGCCAGTTTTTGATCCCACCCGAATCTAACTTTATTTTCCCCATTTCAGTATTTACAAGTATGCTCCATTAATGACTTCCGGTCTACGGAACAGCGATGGCGGACGCTCTCCCCACAACGGGGAAGGGCGAATCGCACACTATTGGCCTGGAGGGGTGCCATCTCAAGTGAAACCCCCGCGGAGCCTTTGCGATAGGCTCCAGGCCAGGGGGCTTTTGAGGGGTAGCCTCTTCAATGGTGTAATGCCAGAGAATTGAGGCTCCCCTCCGCCCTGACGGTCCAGTCGCTGAGTGACCTTCGGGCACAAGCTGGACTGACCGGGACAAGCGCCGGAGATCGAGCAGAATGGCGTAAAACCAAGCGTGGTCAGAGAAACTGACTGACAATTAACGTGAGTTCTGAATAAAATGGAGTAGTTTGAAAAGTGATCCCCCCCCCACAGTTGAAAAAAGAGATTGCAAAGAGGGACGCCTCTTATGCGAATGAGTGGCTAACGGACACGAAGGGGGAGAGGGGAGGAAGTAAACCGAAAGTGTTTTGAGATACTTATCTGAATTGCGAAGTCGTTTGGCAAGTTTTCCGAGTTGCGTGGAAGCG
>NW_015159716.1:52767-73323 GCF_001447785.1 Gekko japonicus
GAGTCAGCCTATAGGGCATACTCCAATTACATTAAAAAAAAATAGCCTACCTGGAGAAATAGTGGTCAGGTTTTCAAGAAGACAAACCAGAAATGCCATTTTAAAAGCAACGTCAGCAACTCCACTGAAAATGGGAAATGTAACCATCAAAACCTTAAAGGACATTCCATTTGAAATTAGACAAAAGAGGAAAAATTACAAGGACTTAATTTCTTTCCTTCAAACTAATGGGATATTGTACAGATGGGCTGTTCCAGAGGGTGTCATCTTTAAGATCAACGATAGAAGAGAGAAGATAGACTCCACTTTTAAAGCTAAAGAATTTTTGAGATGTCAGCTGGGGATAGATGAAGAGGAAGAAAAGAAGTCTAGTGACTCTGCTACCTCTGGAACGTAAGAGGATTCTGTGGCAGAAAAGGGTGCAGGACCTGCCAGAGTAGTATACGATTTCAGAGACAGAAAGCCGAAGTAAAGGCAGAAGGATTTGGAAAATGGCCTTTTGAAGCGAAGAACAAAAAGATGATCAGAGATTTCTCTCATAACAACTAATAAAATAACATATAAATAGTGAATTGTCATAAGCAAGAACTCTACAAGTATATTGTGATATTAACATTTATAGTACCAACATTTTTACTAACAGTGAAAAGATCTCCTCCTCTTGGGGTTTTAGTGTGGTTTGCTTTCCTTTATCCTTAGTTGTAGTCCCTTTCCTAATATTTCTTTGTAGTTTTTGTAGTATTTGCAAAATAAAACATATCCCTCCGGGAATTTTAAAAAAAAAGTATGCTCCATTAATCAGCAACAGGCTGTGTTCCATGACCATCTTGCACGTTCTGCAGGGCAAACCCAAACTTGCCATCAAGTTTTCCAGAGTCTCCTCTCCCGGCTCACCCTGTTCGGTCTCTTCCCTTGCAAGCCACGTGCAAGAGAGTCAGAACTCCCTTCTGAGGCCCAGAAGCTGAGCTGCTAAAGGGGGTCCTGAGGAAAGGAAAAGAAGCCCGATGTAAAGAAGCCAGAAGGACCTGACAGACTTGGGGGGGGGGAGCAATGAATGCCCAGGGGGGCCAATTAGTCCTGGGGGGCCAATTAGTCCTGGTTCATCCCAGGAGACGGGTTTAAAGAAACTGCAGCCCTCCTCATCCGCCTAAGTTGGCACCTCGTTATTCAAAGATTCAGATGCTGCCCGAAGCAGTAGTAACTGGCCGTTCTAAGAGATAGTGCCATAGCTGGTGCCCCAATAGCACAGATGGAGCAAAAATCTCCCTTGGTTGCTAAACACTATCTAAAAGACAGGAAACACACACACCCATTGTTCTCATTTGCCTGTGTGCCTCACAGGGCCAAAATAACGCCTTGAATCATATACTCTATACTTCCAGTCACCCCTAAGGAATATTCCTGCCCCCCATTTCCCAATACTCTACACATGTATTCCTATTACATCTTGCTCTACCACCAAGGAACTCCAAAGGACTGAATAGTTCTGAGCAGCAGACCATTCCCTGGGCTAAGACTTCCCAACCATTTAATCCTTCTTGTTCAGTCCCTCCACATTTTGCTACAGAGAAGGAGGGTGAACCTTTCCTGCAATAATGGCAAGTGAAACCAGTCTAAATATTTTTTGCTCATTGCATCCCTTGACAGTGTCAGATACAGAATACAGATTCCTTTATCTAATGCTGGTTGCTAATAGATTGTGCTTTATTAAATGCTTATGTGTTTGTTTTTAAATCTACAGGATCGAGAACCTAAAATTGCCACTGCCCCTAAAACTTCCCAAGCTGTATTTACAGACAGAATGCTTGCAAGAGCATGTGCAAAATGTGGTGTCTGTGTGTACAGCAGAAGTAACATCTAGCCAAAGATCAAGGATTCCCTCCCCTTGCCCCGCTCCTGGCCCTGAAACACACTGTTGTGTGACATCCTGATCCATGGAATATGTGCTTGAACACCTCTTACCCCTGGCCAACTGGTGCTGTAAGAGAAGGGAAGCAACCTCGAAAAGGAGAGACAGTTAGAGCCAATGAGCCTGGCAAAGAGCAACAAAGATGTCAAGGAAGACCAAGGAAGAACTGGAGCAAACCCACATTTTGGAGAGTAAGGGGGATGAGCAGAAAATAGGCTAACAACAAGCAGAGAAGGGCCAGAGACACTGTGACACCATCAGCTCTACAAAAGAGAAGACCCAGCCTTGTAGGGGCAGCGCTCTACTTTCCGTCGTCAATGGAGCTCTCCTGCTTGGGCAGTCCTTGCACGCAACTGCTACAGGTTTGGCCAACCCTGTGTGAATGACCAACAGTGGCTCAGGATGCATAAGCATTTCCAACAAACCTTTACTTCATTTAAAGGATCCTTGCTTGGGACTCTCCACCTGTCCACTGCTGTATCCAGAACCCACAAGCTCAGGGTCCTTCCCTAGGTCTGCTCAACCCTGGGATAAGAAGCCAAGGGGTTGCAGGGGCGATTTTGTACCCAACAATGGGAGGTGGATTTATGAGGGAAGCTACACGGCTCCCCACAACTTCCCAGCACACAGTTCTATGACTGCTGATTAGAAGCAAAGGGCCTTGTAAGCCCATGGATGGGAATGTAGCCTTATTAAAAAGGTTATCAAGCGTGGAACATTTCACATGATGCAGATGCAGCATTATCGCTTTTTCCTAAGCACACCTTCCTCAGAGGCTAGCAAAAGAATGACCCACCTGCCCAGACAGGGCCTAGAGGTGCCAGGTGCTGCCCCATCTTCCCACACTGTATCTGTCCTCAGATACAGATAAGTTCTTTATGCCGGGATAGCTTGTGACCCTACAGAGAACGGGCCCCCAAAACGCAATGATTTCAAGTCAATTCCATTAAACTTGACCGACACTTTAAAAGCCTCTGAAAGCCCAGAAGTTGCTATGGCAACCCCGACCCCTGCTTCTGAAAAATACATGAAGTACAAGGCTTCCAGTGAGCAACAGCAAGTACTGCCAGCTAAGGTACTTGCCCATAGAATATTCTATTACCGTGTACAGTTCACCTAACTGAACAGAAATATGGCCTAATAAGAAGATTACCTTATTTTGGTAGGTTGCTACTGTAGTACCAGTCCTTGCCACAGGAGGGGGGAACTATGCTAAAAGCATAGCAAGCCCTGACTCCTCTTCTGTTGAAGAGTTAAAAGAAAACCTGAAGGTAACAGGCCAATAAACAAAAGATGGAGAATGTGAAGCACATCTGTAAGCCTCCTGGCCCTGTTGTGAGAATGTGGGGGGACAGTTTGCTTTCTAGAGGTGTGTAACTCTACTGGTTCCCAGCCAGTTTCTTAAGAGCAGGTCAACAGACTGCGCCAACATTGCTCAATTCTAAAAAAGGGCCCCTATAAAAACTGGTTGCCAACTAGGCTGAAGTGCATTTGCCACATGACTACATACTAGGTTCCCTTTGTTTTTCACTTTCCCCTAATTAAAAAAAAACATGTATACGGCAGAAATTTTCCAAACAAGGCAGTGGGGAGGGGGATTATAAAATTCAGGCATAAAAGTTGGAGATAGGGTACTGTGTCTCAGACCTTCCAAACTCAACCTCCCCCCCCCCCCAAACACAAGTGACCTCCTGAAAGGTCCCCAGATACAGCCCAACAACTCTGCGCAAGGCTTGACTGTACACAGCAACTATACATAATGGCAGTAAAAGGAGACAAAGCTATCTTCTTAGAAATGCAGCTCTAGAGGTGTTAAGTCTGCTGCTTTAGCTGCCAACAAGATTCTTGTGGTATCTTAAAGGCTAACAGAATTTTATTCCAGCATGAGCTTCTGCAAACTAGAGCCCACTTCCTTAGAGACCAGCACACCCTCTAAGGAACAGCCTTTTTAAAGTGCCACCAGACTCCTGTTTAGATAGGCGCCAAAGCTAAGCTAATACCTGCCGTGTGATAAGCATCTACTGCCTTTGAGGCCTACTAAGATTCAGCAGTTTTATGCTGGAATCTCCCCATGATGTTTTTTGTTGTCATCGTGGAAGAACTGAGTGTCAGGAGAATGTCCTGGTAAACCAAATGGCTTGTGGATTTCTGATATCCAATTTCTGTCTGTTCATGCTTTTGTACGCGTGTCTTATGTCGGCAACAGAAAGGCATTTCTAAAAATGATTAGGTATATCCTATGCAACTGAGGATAGTTTCAGAGGGTAACTGTGTTGGTCTGCACTAGAATTGTTAGATTTGAAAAGTGTACGCCTTCGAGCTTTGACTCTCAAAAGCTTATGCCCAGAAAATCTTGTTGTTTCCTAAGGCAGCGACATCCCAAGGAGGCGGCTGGCTCGGCAGCTGATGACGTGGCCAGCAGGAGGACGTCCGGAGCCGCAAAGACGTTGTGACGCCCACCGCAGCTGTGCACCAGGGCCCTTAACCAACAGCCCCCGAGAGGAGTCGCCAGAGAGCCGAAAGAACAGCGGAGGCCACGGAAGCCACACCGGAGAGAACTGGAAGAAGTCGCCCACTCGCCGGATAAACGAACGATCGGAGCCGGGAGGGTATCTGGTAGGGCTCCCCCCACCCCAGACGTACTGTGGCCATAGTTAGGGTTTCTGCATAGGTCTCTGCACCATGCAACGTGTAAGCTGCTCAGAGCCCTTCGGGGGTGAGCGGGGTACAAATGAAAAAAGAGAAAAAAAAGGTGCAACTAGACTTGAATGTGACTAGGCAACTGAGGTGCCCGAGTGATTGTTTGAGAATCACCAGTGTAAAGGGAAATGCAAGATTCACTCATGTAGATCTACTGCCACAGGCACCATCATCATGCAAGCCCACCCCCACCCCCGTACCCTCTTAGGTCAACGTATCTGAAAGTTTCTGGCATATCAAGCTGGGCCTAAGCCCTTTTCAGATGTCCTTAAGCACAAGGGGCTCTTGGAGGGGAGGAGGAGGTAGAGAGTGAAAGACGATCACAGACGCAAATTCTGCCCAAACCTACTTTTCCCCACTGCAAGGTATGTGGGGAGAGAACCCATTAGGTACAAGGTTCTACACAGAAGGCTCTGAATGTGAAGAAAGCACCCAAGATGTGTAGACCATGCTCACATTCCTATTATTGCCAGTAAGAGGGAGTGAACAGCTTGCTCCCACGATCCCCACTCCCACCCCATTGTGTTCACTCACCCCCTTACAAAATATGAGAAAGGCTACTGAAACAGCACTTATATTTTTGATCCACTGTGCAATTTGTTCCCCGCTTATCATACTTTATTCTCTTGTCCTCCAGATCTTCAATACACTGACCTGTGATTTATTATAATTGGAAACATAGCATTGTGTGTACGTGGCTTTTGGCTAAGAAGGTGAACCGGTCAAGGGTGGGGCAGTAGGGAAGGGAGGCCTGAAAAGGATGCCTGAAGAAAGCATCTGTCCTAATTCTCTTTATGTGCCTCACAGGGCTCCAGATTCAAAGCACTGCCAACCTTCCCCCAAAAACAGGCCTATCAGAAACCAAGATAAAGTTTGCTCGTGCTGTGGTTGGGGAGAAGACAACACCAGGCAGACTAGAAGAGTGCAACATAATTATGACCAGAGCCTTTCCCCTATCTGTTTCAGACTGATTTAAAAGTTACAGAATCATGAAGGTCCAAAAGGCCATCTTAACTCACCCACCCCAAAGCTGACCACTCTCCCCACATATCCCAGCGTAGCACAAGCATGAAGGAGGCACACACTGCAGCAACCAGACTTTATTTCGGACATTTGTTTCGGGGAGTACACTGAACCCTCAGTGGGGAAACAAACCCCACTCCATGATCATTTATTAGCCTAACCAGAGAAAAGGTTAAAGGCTGTCCTCAAGCAAGACCTGATTGTGAACACCCAGAACAATACGCATGCACAAATGCAACCCCATGTCTTCCTCTCTTGCCATAAAACTGCTACGTCATTATTCTTCCACCCAGCCACACGAGCCCGCTGAAAGTTTACAGAAGAGCACAGCCTTTTGCATGGCCTTCATCCATCCAGTTCACTATGGTCCCCTCTGACGAGCAGAGCATCTCCAGAGTCTCAAGCAGACAGGTCTTTCCCCAGCTGGAGATGCCACGGGACCTTCTCCACACCAAGCAGATGTCCACACACTGAGTCATGGCCCATCCCCTACTACCAATTTGGCAGGTTAGCGACAGGCTTTTCAACACTAGAGTATGAGAACCCTTCGCTCCAAGTCAAACCAATCCCAATTCTGTCAGCCACTGTATGTTCCAAAGTTTGAGGTGGAAGAGGAGAGAAGGTGGGTCTTGTAGGTTCCTAAAGCTAAATAGAAGCAAGAAACCGGGATCCCGTGTCACAATAACACCATCTGTCTAACTTCAGCCTCATACAGAAATCCTCAACATTTCACAAGCAGAGAAGTAGGCAGATCACAAAAAAGAAGAGGAAGAGAAATACAGGAAAGCAGCAAGCCATAAGAATAACCCTAGAGGACAAACTGGCCAGCCAACAACCACCCATCTAAAGGTGTGTCCCTGCCTTAGGCTGAAGGAACTTCTTTCTCCATCGGAGAAAGGAGAGGAAAGTGACAATACCAAAAAGGAGAAAGATACCATCTCAGCTAGTATTAAGTGCTCTAGATAGTGGTAAACATGTTTTGGTGGTTGGATTAACTAATTGTTTTAGGAAACACATCAATTATTCCAGTTGGCTTTTTGTCTTGGAGGTCCAAATATGGTCCTTGATTTAACTCATTCTACAGTCTGCAATACTTCAAGAAGTGCAGAGAAAGGGTTTGGCAGATGGGGGGACCCAGAGTGCGCCTCAGTACAGCCTATGCACCACCAGTTGCCAATTTCCAGCTAAGGTGAGTCACTGAATCCCCTTTCAAAAGAGCCAGTTTGGTGTAGTGGTTAAGTGCGCGGACTCTAATCTGGGAGAACCGGGTTTGATTCCCCACTCCTCCACTTGCACCTGCTGATGTGACCCAGGGTCAGTCGCAAGCTCTGGCACAGCTGTCCTTGAAAAAGAGCAGTTTCTGTCAAGAGCTCTCTCAGCCCCACCCACCTCACAGGGTGTCTGCTGTGGGGAGGGGAAGGGAAAGGAGTTTGTAAGCCGCTCTGAGACACCTTTGGGTAGTGAAGGGCGGGGTATAAATCCAATCTCTTCTTCTTCTTCTTCTTTCTAATTCCTCTGTTTTGTAACAACGTTCTACCACCTCTCTAGGTTCTCTCTGCAAACGTACAGTCAAGGAACTTCTAAAAACCACAGACTGCTGACACTTCTACAAAACAGTCGGATTCCACGTTACTGGTCAAATTCCACAATTTAATCCCAGAAAAGGCTTCTGACCTCCTGGGAGTACTCAACTGCCCAACTTAACGTTTTAACATTACTATCTCCAGTTTCCCAAGCAACTGAATATTAAAATGAGGGAAACTAACATACAGGGAAAGCTACTGAGGAACATAAACACCCCACAGGGGGCACCCTGCAACTGATGGGCACACAAAAAGGAAACATAGGCTAAGTGCTGCAGCATTCCAAAAGCAGGAGCATGAACAATGCTGCATACAGGGAAGCAAAAAGGAGAAGAATAGCATGCCACTTGTATTCGGTCCAAATATATGTGGAATGCAGAAGGAAACTATTAGTGGAGTACAGGAACACATGGAAAGCAGAAGGAAAACACATATACTCCCCAAGGAAAATGCAGTGCAGTAGACCCAGCACTGGAGTAGGGTTTTAGAGACTTGAGTTCACGTTTTCGCTCATTCATAAAATCAATAAGCAGCCTTCTACAGCTGCTGTCTCATTTTACACCTCCTATCAGGAACATCAGCAACAAACATTTGATGGATGCAAAGATCAGGCATGTAGGTACATTTATTGCAGAGATTTTGTTAACAGGGTAAGTGCAGTCAGGTCATATCGCGAACAAAAACGGAATGCAGTTTTAATAAAATTACACTAATATAACAAAAAGACATGAAAGTATAAAGAGCGTGATCATCAAGCATTATTCCATATGTGGCCCAATTCTCTAGTGGATGTTACTTCCATGTAGGACTTCAAATGATGCAAACCCTGCAGAGATGCGAAACCCCGCAGCACTATCCAGAAAACCCAGAAGAAAATCAGATTAACCTCTACTCTTTGACATCCCCAGCTGCTTCATGTGACTGGTTTTCTATGCAACTATTACTTCCCCCATTACTTGGAAAGGGTCTGTGGCTCAGTTGCAGGGAATATGCTTCGCATGCAGAAGGTCCCAGGTTCAATCCCTGTTATCTCCAGATAAGGAGTAGTAGGTAATGTGAAAGACCTCTGTCCCAGACCCTGGAGAACTGCTGCCAGAATAGACAATACTGACCCTGACACACCAAGGATCTGACTCTGCATAAGTTTCATGGGTTCCATACAGGAAACAGCACATATTCCAACATATGTGCTTGGTTCTAGTCCAGGTAATTAAACCACTAATCACATTACGAGCAAGAATCTTATCTCAGTTATCAGGGCGAGGAAGCTTTTATAAACTGGAATGTAAGAGTTCTCTTCTTTGAACTACTGGTGTGCTGTAAATAAGTATGTGGAGGCAAAATCTGTCTAGTACATGAGCCATTAAGTGAGCTGATTTTGCACGACTGGCCCAGTTGTGGCACATGCTACAGTAACCGAATGTTCACTAGCACTTCTTGCCACGTGTACACAGTAAAAGTCATGTGCTTGGCACATGCCCAAGGTATGGTCTGTGATTTACTGTGATTTAAGGCTTGTGTTCTTCGCAGTATGATTCAGAACAGACAGAGTCATAACTTACGTGTGCCTCTCTCGATCAGTGCTCTCATATTCCAAGAAGATGATCTGCCGGGGGTAGTGGCTGCAAATTTCACCATTTACATTGGAGATCAGGCTGTAGCAGTAGTCCTTGCTGAATAACTCAAGGCAGCATTTTTCAATATGCTCCACCTGCACACGTCAGAGAGCAACAGTTCATACATGGCTATTTATATACATGGCAATCCTAACAGAAAACAGTAACACAACATTCACTGTGCAAAGAGAAATGAAACATTACATTAGACAACCTGTGAACAAAGAAAGCATGAAGGCAAACAATCAGGATCTAGAAAGGGTGGCACAACAAATGTAAGACCCTCCATACCAGTGGCATTTCAACAAAAACTACAGGCACCCAAGGTGTTCAGGCACTACATCATGTTACCGGGGGGGGGGGGGGGGTTCATACTACTGGGTTATCTGGCAACCTTTGAACACTGCAAACACATAACCAGCAATGAAGAAGAAGAGGAGACTGGATTTATACCCCACCCTTCACTTGAAGTCTCAGAGCGGCTTACAAACTCCTTTCCCTTCTCATCTCCACAACAGGCACCCTGTGAGGTAGCTGGGGCTGAGAGAGCTCTTTCAAGAACTGCTCTTTCAGGAACAGCTCTGACAGAACTATGGCTTGCCCAAGATCATCCAACAGCTGCAAGTGGAAGAGTAGGGAATCAAACCTGGTTCTCCCAGATTAGAGTCCACACACTTAACCACTACACCAAGCTGGCTCTTGCCAAGATAACATCATTAAATTCTTCTATGAGAGTCACTTCACCATCTTCAGGGCTACAGTTGGATAACTGAAATGTGGCAACAGATGTGTCATGTTACGGCTTAACATTTCTGTAATGCTGACTGTACAAAGAACACTACAGTCACCATTTTATACATCCCCACCTAACTGTAAAGCAAGACTTCATGAGCATATGTGTTTTTAACAGGTGGGCTAAGGCAATGACCCTAACAAGCTGAAACTAGCATCCAGCATTATTGTTTCATGTTTATGGCAAGAAGCTGCACAGAATGGAATAGGGAAGATTTTAAACAGGTACCAAAAAGAAAAAAGAAGAAAAAAAGATGATATTTCAATAGCCAGGAAAATATTTATTGACAAAAAATAAGTTCTGAGAAGTTACTTAATCAGCACAGCTGACAGCAAAGAAGGTCTTCCATGTCACTACTTTTGTCTTGACTGGGAGGAAGAACCAGGAACAGTGAAGGGCTGATAACAAGCAAGCTTGATTAGATAGCGCAAGAAAGCAAAATGTAAAAAGAAAACACACTTGAGAGAACACAAGGCTGCTGCCTTGACATTCAACCAAGAGATGGAACCTTCCTCCATATGTAGTATGGAAAGAAATACACCAAAAATGCAGAATACATGAAAGTTTAAATTCCCAGTGGAAGCCAAGAGCATACTATTGTGTTCTGCCTAACAAATTATGAAAAAATTAGATTATTCAAAGACATGGTGACAGCTATTAATGCAGTAAAATGGAAACTAGATGTCTGTCCACTTTTAGAAGAATGGGAAAATAAACTTGCTGAATATGCAGAAACGACAAAATTAACAACCTATTGAGAAACAGGTCTACTATGAAATCTGGGGAAAGATGGAGTGCATATTATGTGTATTATGCTAGCAGGAGACAAACGTAAACTGAGAAAATACATATGTATGGCAATGAAACAGAAGTAGAATTAAAATCTGCTCCAAATGCAATATCCATAATATAAATGGGTTCTCTATATGAGATATATAATGTATTTTCACTTAAATGACAAATTGTACCCCAACAGAAATATGAATTACTGTATTTTATAGTTAACACCTTAAAAATTATAGTAAAGGGAATGAAAGGGAAATTATTCTTTATCCTATACTTACATACTACATGATTGTCTTCAATAAATATAATGATGCTATATAACCCATTTTCTCTTTTTCCTTTTCTTAACCCTTGCTGTTTTTTAAAAATAAATATAACCAAATACATAAAAGACATTCAAGCAAACATCAACACTGAACCAACTAGAGTAATCTGTACGATGGAATGCACCAGCTAAACACATCCAGTCACCACACCCAGTTAGAGAAGTCACACCTGAACCATGCATAGCAAGCAGGGCTTCAACACAGCAATAACTGTCCACATGGGAGAAGTGAATCACACACACTACTTGCTACAAAATAGTGTCATCTTTCACTTTAAGCTCTTAATTGATAGTGAAGGACCAAACAAGGCACATAAGGCACACCTGGTAGTAAATACCGTACATCAGCTTTTTAGAACTGTGGACTTATTCTGCAAAACTGGTCCAATTCTTCCTGGGTATGTGCTACATTAACCCAACATTCATTAGAGCTTCTCATTAAATGTACACAATGAGAAGCATGCATGTGCTTAGCTATGGACAAACAAGGAAAACTTTTTTTTGTAGTAGAAAAGTCAAGAAGCAAAGGCTGACAAATGGCTTTGCACAAGGACGAAAACATACAAATGATACAGTGCTCCCTATACCAACAAACTTTATGTACATGTACTTCCAGAAGGGTAGCTTCTGGAGTGTGGAGTAGCAAAATAAAACAGGAAGGCAGCGGAACCTTAAAAACTAACTAAGATCATTCCGCGAACCAGAAATCACCGCAAAAGCTGCACCTGTTGATTTCAGCCTGTCATGCAGTTGTCTAAAGCGGCCTGAACCCTGCCCCAAAAGAAGCGGCAACCCAAGAACTGAATTCGTGGTGAGACCTGAAACCACCCACTCTGCACAGTGGGACTAAAGCTCACCAGGGCAAGTTGGGGGGACCTCTTCCACCAACCCTCCCCCCCCCCCGACTCACCTTTGCG
Organism: Gekko japonicus; assembly: GCF_001447785.1. Classification (NCBI taxonomy): domain Eukaryota; kingdom Metazoa; phylum Chordata; class Lepidosauria; order Squamata; family Gekkonidae; genus Gekko; species Gekko japonicus. The sequence goes on from NW_015159716.1 coordinate 64,420, forward strand.
TTGCTCCCAGCTCCTCCTCCGCCAACTCCCCCTCCTCCTGCGGGGCCGCCACCGCTTCCCGCACCACCATCCCGGGCTCGGTACTGCGCCCTCGAAAACTCCAGCAGCAGCTCGGCCAAGGCCCGCTCCCAAGCCCCGCCACCCTGGAGGAGGGAGGGGCCGCCCCGGGCACCTGCCATCCCCGCCCCACAATCACGGGCGCCAGCCCCGGACTTCTCGCCCCAGCGGCGCCTTCCCCATCCCAACCGCCTTCCGCTTCCGGAAAAAAAGAGGGAGATGCCGTCATCACGGCGCGACAGGGCCAGCCCGGGGCGCCACCCCATTGGCCTGAAGGCAGCGCGCAAAACAGGCACACTCCTCCCCCCGCCCCGCAGGGGGAAAAAAGAACCCCCTCTGCAAGAGGAGGGCGGGGCTAAAGCCCGGAGAGGGGGCGTGTCAATATTGGAGGAACTAGAAGCTGGAACCTCCGGGTCTTTGGATGCTGGGGCGAGGATTCCTGGGTTAGAACCAATGGTTAGGCTTGCCAGGCAGAGCTGGTTGGGTTTAGTTGGCGCCAAAGACAGTTGTAGTGTTCCCCGGAGAAGCTGAACTACGCTTTGTTGTTGTTCAGTCGGTGTCATATTCACAATATTTATATACACATTTCGTTCCTCATAAAACATCATGAGTGTCACAGCCAACAAACGGTTTCCCCCCCATATCTCCAGCATAAAAAAGTCTGCACAGTGACAGCGAGGAGCCCCTTATTGCAATGCATTCGAGCAAGTGGTTCCTCGTCCGCAAAAGCTTGTGGTAGGATAAAGTTGTCAGTTTTGAAAGTGGCACGAGACTCCCTTTTATTTTTGCTGCAACGGAATAACAGGCTGCCCCTTTGGAAACAAATCCATCCTTGGCTTCTATCCAGCTGATACTGAAGCTATCCCGGTTGTTTATATCTTGCCCTTCCTCTGAAGAGTTCAGTTCATATGGTTCACCATTACCGCTTTTATCTCTATAGTAGGGAGGGGCCTGGAGATATCCTGGGATTACAACAAATCTCCAGGCATCAGAGATCAGTTCCCCTAGAAAAAAATGGCTGCTTTGGACGTTGGTCTCTACAGGAGAGGTGCCGACCTCCAGGTGTGATTACAGTGTATGGAGCAGATCCAAGTGGTCAGCTGTGTTGGTCTGAAGCAATAGAACGGATTTAGAGTCCAGTGGCACCTTTAAGACCAACAAAAGTTTATTCAAGGCAGGGGTCATTTTCTGCAGGAGCACACAGGAGTGGAACTCTGGCAGTAAAGAGCCCAGGAGGCAGGCACATGCAACAAACCCCAACCCCTGCTCCCAGCAGCCCTCAGTCAGAGCAAGAAGCAGCAACCTAAGTTGCAGAGCTCCGCCGCGCCCCCCCCTCCAAAACACTCCAGTGGCACCTTTAAGACCTAGTTTTATTCAGGTACAAGCTCTCCCTCCTCTGCGAGGACAGATCTGCACGTCCCCCCCCCCCACCTCAATAGCTAGCAATCCAAAACAGTACAGTGGAGCATGAGCAGTGAGTGTTGCCTTCTGACACACTTCCGGTGATGTCAGGAGGTGTGGCATGTGCAAATAAATTATGCTAATAAGTTATGCTAATGAGCTCCTGCACCTCTTTTTCTACGAAATGACCCTGGTTAGGCTAAACTGAGAGAGTGACTTTCAAACTTCAGGGCAGAGCAGAGATTTGGATCCAGGTCTAGTCTTTCTGATCTTGGTCCAGCCCTCTAACCACTACACATTGCACCTTAACATATGTAAATAGGTACTTAACCACTGTTCCTCTGCTCCGTATTCTTTGGTTCTGCTTCAACCATAGTGGTTTTCCCTTTTCTGCTTGGTGGATGTAGTGGAAAATCCTGCCGCAATTGCCACTGCAAACCTAAAAGTGGCCCTTGAAAGAGGCATATCTCAGCACTTCCACAAAAATCGATTTCTTCCCAATGGTGACCTAAAGCAGCTTAAAACATTCTCCTCCATTTTATGCCATCTCATTCTTTCAGTAAACAGGATAGGAAAATGACCTGTATCCCTACTTTAGCACAAGGGGTTTCAAAATGCAAGGAACCTCCACATTAAGCTGTAGAAAAGAGTAAGAGTCCAATAGCACCTTAATGACTAACAAAATTTCGTGAGGCACCTCTCACTTCTTCAGATACAGGTAGAATGTGAGTCCATCCAATGTGAGTCCATCTGAACAGATGGACTCACTCTCTAGCTATATCTGAAGAAGTGAGCAGTGTGACTCAGGAAAGCTCCTACCCTGCCAGAAATTTTGTTAATCTTTAAGGTGCTCCTGGACTCTTGCTGTTTTTTACTTCTACAGACAAACACGGCTACCCATCCTGATCTATCTCCACATTACCACAGACCAACTCTCCACATGCAGAGAACCCAATATGTGCTGCAAAAGCTTCTGAAGCATACAGACATTAGGGTAGCCAGCAGGCCTGAAGAAAAATGTCCTGTCCCTTTAATGGATACTTAACATGTGGAAATGGGCAGCTGAAGCTTTGCTTGGCATGGAGGTAATTATCATTGCCTATTAAGCCTCTATTGAAGGAATAGGCCTTTTCTTCTCCAAGTTGTTGGCAATCCTATTGCTAGGTAACTAGGTTTGGCCATGTTCACAGGCCTCCAGCTTCTGAATACCAAATAGTAAAAACACAGGAAGGCCTTGATGCCGTCCTTATGGACTTCCTAGGGCCAGCACCTGGCTGGTCTCAAGGCTGACTAGGGTTTCCAACTTTTAAACTGGTCCCTCCAAAATTAGCTTGAGTGGCAAGCAGTTATCAGGAGGTGTTATTTACCTCCATGCCTTGAAAAGCGTCAACTGCCCAACTCTACCCATTAAACTACTATTAAAGGGATGGGAACAGTTTCCTGTCCAGTTGACTTCTTTGGTCCTGATAAGCTGAGTCAGCAGAAGCTGAGAGCTCCCTCCCACTTGGGAGAAGACAACATGACTATTAAATACTGGGTTCAAGACACATTGCAGTGAACAGCTCTACTTTATTAAGTGATTTCAGGAACAAGACTAAAACCTCAGGGCAACAGCCATGTTTAAATAGCATGCAAAAACCATACCCAAGCACACCCAATTCCCAATGAAAGTCTATTTACATAACATTAGTTCCTTATTGGCCACCTCCAGAGTCCTGGTGGGCTATTGTTCTCGAGTTTCAAGCTCAGCCAGTCTCTGGTAAAGGGTCCTGGAGTGTTTCAGCCCTAATACATAACATGACTCAGCAGAGTGCCTCCCCCTCCTGTCAGCAGGTGTTGGCTAGAACCAAAGGCTGGTCCAGGGCACTGCTGGCTAAACAACTGGCAACCTGCATTCGGCTCTCCAGCCCCTGAGCGAGTCCAATGCTGGTGCTGCTCTTTGGGTCCCACAAGTGGCCACCACCAGCTTTTGTCACACGGCATCCTGGAATGGCTGTATTCTCTATGACCTGACAGGCCCAGCGGGTTCTTCTCCCAGTGACATGCAGAAGTGCCTTCCCTGCACCCAGCCTCAGCGGAGAGTCCTGCAGAGTGAATGAAACCAGACAGGCCATTTTGCTGGAGACAGGCTTCAGTTCCAGTGAGCAGTTCTGAGTCACCAGCAAGTGAGGCGCCTGTCCTAAGCTGAGGGAGCAGGAGCGGCACGCCCTCGTACCAGAGAAGCAGAGCTTGGTTCTCTCCTGGGAAGAATGAGCCATTGCTGGGAATGCCCTCTCCCCTGTTTGCCCCGGGCACCGCATGGAACAGGAGGCTGCAGACGCTGGGTGCTGAAATCTTGTGGCCAGAAATTCACTTCCCTCACTTAGGCTAAATCATTCATATTAAACATGTGGGTTATTTAGCATATTTTCTTTCTTTTTAAAATGGCTTTCAGCTCCATGGGTTGGACCTGTGGATACCATAACATCTAATTTGGTCCCAGAACACAGAAGAAGGCGGACATGAGAGGACAAAATCTGTTTGTGTGTTGCCACAGCTGTTTGTTATTCTGAGTTAAGACCATTGGTCCATCCAGCCAGACCTGGTGGTGGAGGAAAGTGCCATCAAGTCACAGCTGACTTATGGCGACCCTATAGGGCAGGAGTGGCCAAACTGTGGCTCAGGAACCACATGCGGCTCTTTCACAATATTGTGTGGCTCCAGGCAAGGCAGCTGGTGAAACGAAGGGGAGGCATGCCTCCCCAGTGGGTCTTCCCTTCCCCAGCCAGCGTTCCCCTCCCTGAGTAGGCTTGGGGGGAGAGCAGAGAAAGAAAGTGACTTGACCTTTAAATGTGTTCTCAAAGCCACCCCACCACCACCTGTCCGGCTTGGAGAAGGCATTTGTCTCTTTAAATCCCTTCTCCAAGCCAAACCAGCTGGCATAGGGAGGTTGGAGAACACATTTAAAGTAAAAGTTGCTTTCTTTCCAACTCTCTCTTCCTCCCACCCCCCATTTATCTGCTTTCTTTCCACCTCTCTCTCTCTCCCTCTCTCCCATCCCCTTCCTCCCTCCCTCCCTCCCCCAACCTATTTGCTTTCTTTCCACATCTTTCTTTCTTTTCACCTTTCTTCTCTCTTTCTATCTCCCTTCCTTCCTCTCTCTCTTTTCCTTCCTCCCCATCATTACTTTCTTTGTTTCTTTCTCTCTCTCTCTCTTCCTTCTCCCTCCCTCCCCATCTATTTGCTTTCTTTTTTCCCTCTCTCTCTCTCTCCACCTCTTTCATTCTTTCTTTCCACCTCTCTTTTTCTCTCTCTCTTAAATAAATATTATTAGCCAACAAATAAGCATCATTGGACAAATATATATCATTATCAATATCTGTTTTATCCCTTTTGTTTTTATTTCTGGCAGTCTCATTTAATGTAAATAAAAGGCAAATTTGCAGTTTTTTGATAAAAAAATATCTGCATAATGTTTGTTCATGTCTTGTAGCTCTCAAACATCTGACGTTTATTCTGTGTGGCTCTTATGTTAAGCAAGTTTGGCCACCCCTGCCATAGGGTTTTCAAGGCAAGGGGCCTTCAGGGGTGGTTTGGCCATTGTCTGCCTGGTATTCCTTGGAGGTCTGGTCTCCCATCCAAATACTAGCAAAGGCCGACACCGCTTAGCTTCCCAGATCTGACAGGATCAGGCTCGCCTGGGCTTATCCACGTCAAGGCACAGCCAGACTTACAGCTTATAAAACAGAAGAATTTCTTCCATGGTGGCATCCTTATTAAGGACCTCTCTTCCACTGTGACCTGGTGGGTCATGCTGGCTTAAGAGCATTGGCTTGGATCCACTCAGTGCTTTTTTTGTAGAAGAAGCCCAGCAGGAACTCATTAGCATAATAGGCCACACCCAACAGCAGAAACTCATCAGCATATTGTCACACCCCTGACAGTGCAGCTCATTAGCCTATTAGGCCACACCCCCATGCCTTCCCTTGGACAGGCTGAGGAAGGCATTTAAATGCCTTCCCGATCCTTCCAGGGGCCCCCTAGCACACCCACCTCGGAGTCGCCGGGGGGGGGCGCTCTCCAGGCCTTCCCTCTGTAGCCAGGCATGCAGAGGTTTTGGCTGTAGTGGGCGTGGCCAACTCTGAAGCCAGCCGGAACTCCGTTCCTGTGCGTTCCTGCCCCCAAAATAGCCCTGGATCCACTAGAACATTTCCACCTGCAGAGTGCTACCTTCTCACCTCCCCTGCTCCCACTGAAGCCCCAAATGCATTTCAAGGGCATTTTCAGCTGCAGCAGGAGGGGAGAGGGAAGAAAGTTGTGTTGTGTGGACAGAAATCTTTCCATCTGTGGAAACACTCTGGAGGATCCCAGCGATCCCTGTTTCAAATCTCACCTCTGCCACAAACACACCAGATGCTCATAGGAAAGCCACTTTCAGAGTGATTGTCCAGAAATCATCTAGTGAGTTTCATGGACAAGTATGGATTTGAATCCAGGACTTCCCCTTTTGAGTCTGATACTCTGCGTACCGAGATGTCATACACTGAGAGCATGTGCTCCTCCAACAAGTTTAGTTCTGACTCCACTCACAACTTCTTCAAGCTGCTGGCTATCTTTGAGGATCCTGCAACCCACCTCAGAGGCTCAATGAAGGTCAGACTGCAAAGAACAGGGAAGTGAATCTGAAACAACAAACCCGGTTCCCGAAGAGAACTCTAGATGGTGTAACACCTATCCATGAAAGCATGTGTTTAGATGCGAGGCGATAATAGCCAAGCTGCATCTCTTGCAATAATCAGAAGGTGGCAGTTTAGGCAGAATTGTGTGGTGGTCTGCAGAGACAAATTCATCACTGGAAACAAAGGTCTTCTCCCCTGATCAGCAGCCAGGAAGAAGAAGAAGGAGAGGAGATTGGATTTATACCCCACCCTTCATTACCCAAAGGAGTCTCAGAGTGGCTTACAATCTCCTTTCCTTCCTCTCCCCACAAGAGACACCCTGTGAGGTAGGTGGGGCTGGGAGAGCTCTCTCGAGAACTGCCCTTGAGAGAACAGCTATGAGAGAACTTGTGACTGACCCAAGGTCACACCAGCTGGCTGCATGTGGAGGAGTGAGGAATCAAACTCTGTTCTCCTAGATTAGAGTCCACCCTCCTAAACTACACCAAACTGGCTACACACCTGATGTTCTCCCCCCCACCACCACATGGAGATAATTTCTGCATAAGGAAAAGCAGGATTGGGAAATAGCCATGGGGATGATGCCGGCAGGAGAAACTTCAATGTCCATACTCAAAAACTCTAATGTGCATAGTAGCTGCATACACTGAATAGATCCTCACAACTGAGCGGCAATTGCCCTCCGTTCCCTCTGATACATCTGAATTCAGCCACCAGATGGTGCTCGTGCTCTGCTTTCTTCTCCGTCTCTTCTTTTTCTCCCCCCACCACACCTTTCCAGAAAAGGTGTGCATGAATAGGACAGTGTATACCATAGGCAGCACTGAGAACAGTTTCCATGAATATATGGGAAATCCTTGATTAATCTCTCGCTGACCAAGCCTCTCAATCGCAATATACCATCCAAAACTGGAGAGTGCAGGGGGCACATAGCAAGGACTGTTGAGATAATGTATGTGAAGTGCTTTGAAAGGTTTTGCATCAGTGCTCAGTAGAAAGCATCAAAAATACTACCCCCAATCAAACTGAGAGCTTATGTTTGGCTTGGTCTCTTACCCCCTAACAGCTCAGAGGGCTTCCTTCAGTGCAAAGTGCATTATTAGTCAAGGTCAGGGCAGCATCCGTGTTCCCCTTCTGCACTATACCCTCGGAACAATACTGTGAGGCAGGTGAGGCTGGGGGAGAGTGACTGGCCCAAGGTCACCTGGTAGCAGAGCTTCAGAGGAGGAGGAGGAGATTGGATTTATACCCCGCCCTTCACTCGGAGTCTCAGAGTGGCTTACAAACTCCTTTCCCTTCCCCTCCCCACAACAGACATCCTGTGAGGTAGGCGGGGCTGAGAGAGCTCTTTCCAGAACTGTCCTTGAGAGAACAGCTCTGACAGAACTATGGCTTGCCCAAGGTCATCCAGCAGGTGCAAGTGGAGGAGTGGGGAATCAAACCCGGTTCTCCCAGATTAGAGTCCACGCATTTAACCACTACACCAAACTGGCTCTTGAAATCAGGGCTCCCAGACCTTAGTCCAACATTCTAAGAGCTACAACACACTGTATTTTATGCCTCGCCTGTCTATGGGTGGAGGTAGGTAGATTTTAACGGAACTGAAAATGGTATGATTGAGACATTTGTTGCCTTTGGTGTATGCATGTTCAGGGGGATGTCTCATAAATGGTTCTTTTTGACCATAGCCCCTGCAGTCTGTCATGCAAAACCTTGCATTAAAGCTGTTGACATGCATCTGTGCACAGAGATGTCTTTCCAGCCCTGAAAGAATTTCACTGCCTGCCAATCCATTTCTGAGCACCATTCAAAACACTGGGATTTACCCTTAAAGTGCTAGACATATAGATAGCAGAGAATCTTCAGTGCCCTCCCTTCTCCCATACGAACCTGCCAAAACGTAAAGAGGTGCATCAAAGACCCTGATGAGTATGCCAGGGTTTACTGAAGCCCCTGCCTTATCTATGACAGGACCTTTGATGTGGTGGTGTCTCATTGGTGGAGCTCCCTCCCCATCACCATATTCTAGGCACCCTATTTGCTGAGTTTTATTCCTCCACACTTTTTCTGTGTGTGTATGTAACGGGGTCTTTGGTTAATGGTTGGGTTTATTTCCCCTAAACTAAATTATATACTCTTTATTAGGTCATTTTTATATATGCTGCCAAGATAACCCATTTTGAATTCTGTCCACTATTTTTTTTTTACTGTAGCAATGCCATTTATTGCTGCTGCTTGTTTCATTTGGGGTTTTAGTGATCTTGATTCTATGCACAGATTTTTTAATCATTGCACAACACCTGGAGAGAGGGTTGCCAACTCCAGGTTGGGAAATTCCTGGAGATTTGGAGGCGGAGGCTGGGGTTTGGGGAGGGGAGGTACCGCGGTGGGGTATAATGCCATAAAGCCCACCTTCCAAAGCAGCCGTTTCCTCTAGGGGAACTGATCTCTGTAGCCTGGAGACCTTCAGTTGTCATTCTGGGAAATCTCCAGCCCCACTAGTAGTGCTGGAGGGCTGTGGGGTGGGTTGCAAGTTATTCAATCAATAAAATGCTTCTCTGGCCAAACAGGTTTAACTTACTGAGATGTGTGTTCAGCACTGCAAACCTTGATGCCCCAGACCACCTTCAGCATTCTGAAAAGCCCCTCCTCCAGCTGTCTTTGGCTGGCTCCTTAGGGGTATTACGCGGCTTTGTTTTTTGAATTGTAGGTTGGGACCAACGCAGCTCCCCTCGGTTGGTTCCCAAAATGTGACAGATGCTGTACTGAGCCGGACACCAGGTAGGGA
>NW_015159716.1:73412-82613 GCF_001447785.1 Gekko japonicus
GAAAGAGCTTGCCAAGGATGGGTGGAAGCTGGACAGGCTCCTCCCCTTTCTTCTCTTTCGGTCATTCAGCCTCAGGACGTCCCTTTCAGTCTCACAGTCCCCAGCTTCTCCAGGGCCAGGCGCCCAGAAATAGGATACGGTGCCAAAAGCATCAGGAGAGAGGATTGGCTGCAGAATAGACCTCGTTATGTCTCTGCTGTGGTGATTGGTTAAGATGCTCGCAAGCTCCTGGCTGCCTCTTCTGCGGTTGTTTTTGTATTTCCCCCCCTTAGGTAGGGGCGCTCGCTTGGCCTTCACGCTCTCCGTTCGCCAACTCCGCTCCCGCCGCCAGCTCCTGGGAGGGGTTTCCCTCGCCTTGGGCGCCGCCGGAGCCAGTGGGTTGGGAAAATGCGGCCTGCCTGTGGGGTCGCGTCCCTGTCTGGCCTCGGCCAGCAATTTCTTGACCGCACCGCCCCCCCGGTGGTTTCTTTTGCACCGCCGCCTCCCCCCAAATAGTCCCGTTCGGTATTTGAGAAAGGGACGTTCTGCCTTGAAAACCCTCCGCAGATCAGAAAGGTTTTCAACGTTGAAGCGAGAACCAAATCTGCACCGGGCCGCCCGGAGAACGCTCTCCCGAGAGGCAGCCCCCTAGAATAGGCCTCGGCACGATCCGAGACTTAGGTCTACTCACGAGTAGGTCCTGTTTTTAATCCCCCGCGGCTTACTCCCAGGAAAGCGCGTCTTCGCGACGCAGCCTAGGACTTGTTGCCTCGTGTTTCCTACCCTGGCGATAGGCTGGAAGTCTTCTCTCTTCTCCCCCTCCCCTCCGGGCTTCGGTTGCCTTCCCTTTCTCAGGGCGCTTCCAGAGGCCGCTTTTGCTGCGTTCTTTTCAGAATAATCCCTTGCATTCGTCGAACGCATCCCAAGCGCTTCAAGCACTTCACGTCATTTCAGGCTTCCGACAGAGCATCTGGAAAACTGACTGCCTCAACAAAGCGGAGACCATCATAAAGGGGTTGCTCTTGTAGGTGCCGTAAAATGCTCTTGAAACACCCCCCCACACACACCTTTTTGGGCTTTTTTATTCCAACTGTTTTCCAAGGGGCAGCTTCCACGGGTCTCGCCTCTTCCATTTTGCACCCTAACAGAACAGACAGTGCAATCCTAAACAGAGTTACACCCTTCTAAGCCAATGAAATTGTGCACCTTGTGCTGAGGATGGCATTAGCAATGCAACCTAGATAACAGCCATAATGCATCAGTCAGCCAGGCAAGCTGAAGTATGATTGCATGTTGTGTATTCTATCCCCAGCACAGATGCCATAACACACACACACCTCAGTAGGTGGGTCTTGCTGTCTCTTGTTTTCTGCTCTTCTAACTTTGTGGCAAAGGCCATAGCCGAATACACCAAGAGCAGCTGCACCAACATTCCCTCATTCAGAGCTTCAAATGCCCCAATAAATCCATAAAGAGGCAAACCCAAATTTTGCACTAACATAACTCAAAATTCTGGCCCAGGAACAGCTGGATCCTGTGATCAGCGAATGTCATGCACATTAAGAACAGCTTGCTTCTTTTGCATGGTTTATTCCACTTCTGTTAGTCACTAGGAGGAGCAAGGAGCCATCTTTGGCTGCATACCCTGACTTTTGGAAATCCCACTCAGCACCTCCTTCACCTTCTGGGATTTCTTTTGGCATTGCCTAAGAATGCTGAAGCCTTATCTCTTCCACCTTAAGAGCTGCTAGAAAGAGGGTCGCGGTTGTCCGGACACTTGCATAGAGTGATGAAAGGCACACGGCTCTGCTATGCACAGCAGTGTACAATGAGAAGGTGTGAAACACACACCTATATCCATTTAGAGTCTTCCAACTTGCTGACTTGCCTCCAGAGAGGTCCCACACACACACGCCAAATACGTGGGGGGGGGTTTGGTCTGGGGCTAATATGTAATTCTGACCATGCATCTTGAGATATAGGGTGTCTCCTCTAATGATCACATTTGAAGCAAATAAAAAGACAGCAAGGGTAGCTAAGCCAAGCCATCAGCTTTTTAAAAAGAATCCCTCTTGGGCATTCTGAAAGCGGAGTCACACAGCTGTTTTGGGTTTCCAACTCCCAAATGACTCTGTGCAGTCATTGATGTGCATCCCAGTAGCCACATGGGTTCGGATTGCTAATCAGTTTGAATTAATCAGATCTCGGTTTTTGTTTTTTTCCATCAGATCTGTTTTTATGGCTAGTTTGTGCCGTGAATGCTGGTTGCTGAATTGTGCAGAAGACCAGTTCTGCAGGACAGGAGTAAATGCATTAAGCAGTTCTTATGTTTCATGAAGACATTTTGAACGTGCCAGCCAATTGACTTCAGTGGACTTAAAAGGGTGTAACTTTGCTTAGGATTGCAATGAACATTCATTTATCACCTGTCTTTTCACGGAATCACTGGAAGTACTGGAAATGTAAGAGAGTAACAGTTTGTTTAATAAATGTATACCCTGCCTTTCTTCCCACTGTGGACCCAAAGTGGCTTACAACTTCACTCCGCTCTCTTCTGTTTTACCCTAACAACAGTAACCTGTCAAAGCAGGTTAGGCTGAGAAAGAGGGAATGAGGGGCCCATGGTCACCCAGCGGGCTTCTGTGGCACAGTCAGGATTTGAACCTGAGTCTCCCAGTCTCTTTTACCTTTACCTTTTTACCTCCCAGTCCTAGTCTGACACTTGAACCACTACACCACACTGACTGTGGAGAGCAACCTTTTTCCATTTCATATTACAGTAAAACATCACACATGAACAGATGACTTATACTGCCTTATACTGAACCAGACCATTGGTCCATTCAGGTCAGTATTGTCCGCTCAGACTGGCAGTGGCTCTCCAAGATCTCAGGCTGAGGTCTTTCACATCACCTCCTGCCACATCCTGTTAACTGGAGATGCTGGGGATTGAACCTGGGATCTTGTTGGAGTTTCAAGTTGCTTACACTTCAGTCATTACAGAGTTAAGTGTTGTTTGTTAGGAAACAGGATGTTATGTTACATAATGTATACTACGGCGGGAAAGTTTGTGGGAGTTGCTTACCCTAATGAAGTGACCTGTAACCTTTGTATTGGTCAGCTAACAACTTGCTTGTGGAAATGCTTTGATCTAGCATTCATGTATTCACAAAGTTTATGGCTCTTTGTGTGAAGCAGACAGGAAGCTCCCCTCTAGAAGCCAAGATAGATAGAAAGATGTAGCTGTTAGTATATAGTACTGAGAGTAACTGCAAGTATGTAACCTTTTCATTTTTATTTCTTTTATCCAAAGTACCTTACCCATGCTTTATTTTGTTTTGTAGTAAAGATATTTTTCTTTTACTAATGTGGCTCTTGTGTTTGCAAAACAACCATCGATCTTGAATCACAGAATCCCAACAGATCTCTTGCTTGCCAAGCAGATGCTCCACCAGTGGCCACGGCCCCTCCCAAACTAGTGTAAAACTAAGGAACGAAATGTGCACTTCACTTAACAGCGGTGTCCATTAACATTTTAGTTGACCACGAGGCTTGTTGGTATAGGGGTATGATTCTCTCTTTGGGTATGAGACAAATTCATGCCTAAGGAAAGAGGGTGCCATATCTCATCAGGTTAAAGCATTTGGGGCTCTTTAGCTTGAAGAAACAACAACTGAGGGGTGACATGATTGAGGTTTACAAGATTATGCATGGGATAGAACAGGTAGAGAAAGAAGTACTTTTCTCCATTTTTCATAATGCAAGAACTTGTGGGCACTCAATGAGATTGCTGAACAGTCTGGTTAGAACAGATAAAAGGAATGACTTCTTCACCCAAAGAGTGATTAACACATGGAATTCACTGCCACAGGAGGTGGCGGTGGCTACAAGCATGGATGGCTTCAAGAAGGAATTAGATAAACATATGGAGCAGAGGTCCATCAGTTGCTATTAGTCACAAGGTATAGGTAGGAACTCTCGGTCTGGGGCAAGCGATGCTCTGTATTCTTGGTGCTGCGGGGGGGCAACAGTGGGAGGTCTTCTAGTGTCCTGGCCCCACTGGTGGACCTCCTGATGGCACCTGGTATTTTTGGCCACTATGTGACAGAGTGTTGGACTGGATGGGCCATTGGCCTGATCCAACATTGGCTTCTCTTATGTTCTCTTATGCTCAGCAGCAAACTGCTTTCATATGGAAGGTCACAGGTTCCATCCCTCTGATGCGTAACATTTAGGTAGCCAATTGGGAAAGAACTGCCTCTCCAGAAAGCCTCTGCCAGTTAAGAGCAGAAAATATTGAGCTAGATGTTCTGACTCAGTAGAAGGCAGCTTTACCCATTAAAGCCCTGCAGCCCTGGTGTGCTTCCTTAAGATGACTCTCTGCTGATGCTGGTCACACGGGCCGGATATCGCGGGGGGGGGGGCATGGCTAATTGCCCCGGAGGAAACTAGCGCGCGGCTGCCTGAGCACACGTTCTGGTCGAGGTCCCGTGGTTCGGGGGAAATGCCGATCAGACGGGCATCCTGCAGCGCGGCACAGAAGCCAAGCCGCGCGATTGCACGAGCAATCGCTCTTTGTGCGCATGCGCTGTTGGGCGCTGTTGCGCAACCTGCGGAGATGAACAGCGGCGAGTGCCGGATGCCACGCAAGTCCACCGGGAATGCGATCAGATGCCCGCCCTTGGCCCGCGGTTTCAGGAACTCCGTACCTTCGGCGGGGAGCCACGGGTTCGCCACGGGAGCACCACGCTTCCCAGATGTTGGGGTGAGATTGCACCTCGAAAATCCGCGGGACTCCCGTGCCTCTCCCACGACAACTTTGCCGTGTGACCGGGGCCAAAGTAGATTTTTTGCTCACAAGATTCCAAAGCTTAGAGGGAGCATTGGATACAACTGGGGCATTTGTAGGTATTCACATGCACAGATGCTCCAGAGCAGTCCTGCTTGTTCTTATAGAGAAGATCCTGCAGGGGTGGTGATGGATGGCTGAGGGATTCCCCTGCAGGATCTCAGGGAGTTCCCTTTTGCCCTCTCCAGTCCAAGTGTCCAGTATAGACATCCCCAACATGGTGCCCGTGGGCGCCACGACTCCCACCAACACTTTTCTTGGTGCCCACCAAGTGTTTTTAGAAAGTGGGTGGGACCCATACCCAGCAGGGCTTCTGTCTGGCACCTGACAATCTGTCAAGTAGAATAAAATAGCACTGTTTCAGTGGCATCTGCCACCACAGTGTTTGTTTTATCCTCTCTCACTCTGCTTTCCCAGTATCTTTTCAAAATTATCCCTCTTCTCCCCTGCTATTGGGCTTCCTCTGTGTGTCTGGCTCTGCCTCCTGTGGCAGCCATTTTGTGGTTGGCTTCACTTCCCGTGGTGGCCATTTGGTGACTGTGCCCATCACCCTGTGTCAGGATTCCGAAAATGTTCACAGGCTCAAAAATTTGGGGGATCATCCTACCTAGAGGCAGAATGTTGGTGCTCTATAGTCTTTTCCTTTCCCCTCCTATGTACATAGGAGAGCCAGTTTGGTGTAGTGGTTAAGCGCATGGACTCTAATCTGGGAGAACGGAGTTTGATTTGCCACGCCTCCACTTGCAGCTGCTGGATGACCTTGGGCAAGCCATAGTTCTGTCAGAGGTGTTCTCTCAAGGACAGTTCTGGAAAGAGTTCTCTCAGCCCCACCTACCTCACAGGGTGTTTGTTGTGGGGAGGTCTCCTTTTCCTTCCAAAGGAGTTTGTAAGCCGCTCTGAGACTCCTTCGGGTAGTGAAGGGTGGGGTATAAATCCAATCTCTTATCTTCTTCTTCTACATATGTCAATCCTGACCTGTCTTTCTTCCCCAGAATAGAGGATGTAGGGGCTCTTACAGTGCTTTTTTAATATTGGCGGTTCTAGGGCTCAAGAATATTAAGAGCCGCTTTACTGGATCTGGCCCAAAGTCCACCTAGCCTAACACCCTTTCTCCACCAGTGGCTGGACAAATGCTTTGGGGTGTTCACAAACTTGATGTGATGGAGGACGTTCCCAAAATCTGGTCCCCAGCTTTGAAAAACTCCAAGCTTTCTGACCTGGAAACAATTGAATACAGTTGTGAACAGGAGATCTGATGTGTTCCATTGACTTGGCTGGGATTTTGCTATGAAACCCAAGGGGCCAGTCTAGATGTTTGTTGTTGTTGTTGTTCAGTCACACAGTTGAATCCAACTCTTTGCGACCCCATAGACCACACCATGCCAGGCCCTCCTGTCTTCCGCCGTCCTACGGAGTTTGCTCAACTTCATGTTCATTGCATCGATAACACTGTCTAACCATCTCATCCTTTGCCTTCTTCTGTTGCCTTCAGTCTTTCCCAGCATCAGGGTCTTCTCCACTGAGTGGTACCTTGTAATTTGGTGGCCCAAGTATTTGAGCTTCAGCTTCAGTGTCTGGCCTTCCAGGGAACAGTCAGGGTTGATTTTTGCTTAATCTCGTATGAGAATAAGGGTTTGTCCCAAAGGATTGTTCCAAAGGCAAACGCCACAACGATGATAGAATGTGTTTGAAAAACTTACAAGGCTATATTGATCATTGCCCTGACCTGGATGGCCCAGGCTAGCCCAGATATCAGGAGCTAAGCAGGGTCAGCCCTGGTTACTATTTGGGTGGGAGACCGCCAAGGAAGTCCGGGATTGCTACACAGAGGCAGGCAATGGCAGTTTCCACCCTCACCCCTCCCTATTGATCATTAGCAGCCTCCCAGTCATTAAGTGCCTCCTGGTGCACAGCTGCCCCGGCCCCCCCACAAAGCAGCTTCCCCACCCCCATGTGCCATTGGTCCCTGTTCTGGCTTTGTCATATTGGTCATCTGAATTATTGGGGGTGTGTGTGTGTCAAATGTTGGAACTGGTGTATGAGCATGTATGATGGTGCTGAGTCTCAACATGTCATTTTGACATCATGGGACCGGGCCCCAACCACAATGAAATAAATTTTACATAGCTGTGTGTGAATCAGAAAAGATGCTAATTTGAGGCTTAGATGACTGTTTAAAGCATTGAGGGGGTGTACCATTCAGAGCCAATTAAATGAATTATTTTTGTTCCTTGGGTCAAACTTCAGCTGACTATAAAATGTATTATTGGGAGTCTGGGTGGGAGGGGCCAGCGAGGACTACACCCCCCAAATGTAAGGGAGTCTAAACCAGTCCTTATGTCTGGCAGCGATAAAGTTGAGGAGGAGGAGGAGAAAGAGTTGGATTTATACCCTGCCCTTCACTCAGAGTCCCAGAGCGTCTTACAATCTCCTTCCCTTCCTCTCCCCACAACAGACACCCTATGTGAGGTAGGTGGGGCTGAGAGAGCTCTGACTGAGAACTGCTCTTGAGAGAACAGTTCTCAGAGAACTGTGTGACTAACCCAAGGTCACAACAGCAGCTGCATGCGGAGAAGTGGGGAATCTAATGTGGTTCTCCCAGATTAGAGTCCGCACTCTTAACCACGACACCAAACTGGTCTGGAGAACTGTGACTGGCTGTAGTCCAGGTTGCAGAGTTCGTTGGTGCCGTCATTTTGCTTCAGGAACACATGAAGCTGCTTTATACTGAGTCAGATCCTTGATCTATCAAAGTCAGTATTGTTTACTCTGACTGGCAACAGCTCTCCAGGGTCTCAAGCAATGCTCCCTCTAAGGTGTGCAGTCTTGTGAGCAAAAATTCTACTTTGTGAGCTACGGGCATTAAAGCTGTGAGCGAGCGATTTGGCTGCTGCATAAATCAGTTTGCTCTGGAGCCATCTTTCCTGAGCTAAGACAAAAACGTGTGAGCCAGAGGCTAAAAAAACTGTGAGCTAGCTCACACTAACTCAGCTTAGAGGGAACAGTGGTCTCAAGTAGAGAAAGGTCTTTCACATCACTTTCTGTCTCTGTGGAGATGCCAAGAATTGAACCTGGGACCTCCTGCATGCAAAGCAGAGGCTCTTCCATGGAGCCATGATCCCTGCATAAGCCTGTATCTGAGGCAAACTTACCTTGCCCAGCCATACCTGCAGGAGGAAAAGCCAGGGGGACCTCATGTATCCCCAGTACAAGCTGCATGCAAGAGTGTGTTCTACATCTATGGGAATTCTTCCATGTGGTTCTCCAGCTGTGTGCACACACAGGCATGGGTTGTTGTAGGAGGCAACAGCAGTGCACCCAACATAAAACTTGCTCCGGTAGTGTTGTTTTAAACTAGAACAGGGGTCCCCGACATTTTTGAGCTTGCGGGCACCTTTAGAATTCTGACACAGCATGGTGGGTGCAGCCACAAACTGGCTGCCACAGGAAGCAGAGCCTGCCATACAATGGCTGCTGCAGCTCACCTTCAGTCGCATAGTGAAGATCTTTCTGCTACAGTGGCAGCTGCTGCCAAAGCAAGGTTTTTAAAACTCTGCTCAAGCAATCCATCTCCAATAGCCAATCAGAAGCCTCGCTGGGCCAGAGCCCCATATGTCCCCACCCACCTTCTAAAAACACTTGGTGGGCACCAGGAAAGGTGCCACAGCACCCCTGGGCACTAGGTTGGGGACACGTGAACTAGAATCTTGAAGACTCGGGTTCATATTCCCTCTCATCCATGAAGCTCACTGGGTGACTTTGGGCCAGTCCATCTCTCTCAGTCCAATCCACCTCACTGAGGTTAACAATGGGGAATAGACAGCCATGTATGGCCACTCTAAGTCCTTGGACCATGGGCAGGCTAGTTAGAGAAGGAAGGAAGGAAGGAAGGAAGGAAGGAAGGAAGGAAATTCTGGCTGGCCGTTCTGCGGTGGCTATTTCAAAACGCACTCCACACATGCTCAGAAGTGCTCTTGTTTTTAGTCTGGCTTATCTTCTAGGGCTGGTCCCTAGAAGCCCTTCTGGCTGGCCGTTCTGCGGTGGCTATTTCAAAACGCACTCCACACATGCTCAGAAGTGCTCTTGTTTTTAGTCTGACTTATTTTCTAGGGCTGGTCCCTAGAAGCCCAGTCTCAGGAGGGGAATCGATGGCTCCTTCAAACACATTCCTGGGGGAGATCAGAGGGAAGGGGGAGAGGGGCAGGTACCCAGCCTGGCGCCCCTCCCCAGGCGCATGCGGAGAACGGCTCGCCTCCCTCTCCCTTGACCCGCCCGCCTGGGCGCATGTGCGTGGCGAGCCCTTCCTCCCGCTTGGGTGGCTCCCTGCCCGGGCGCTTCCTCGCCGCCTTCCCCCCCCCCCCCGCCGCGGCTCT
>NW_015159716.1:82676-128320 GCF_001447785.1 Gekko japonicus
TCTAGGGCTAGCCCCTCCCCGCAGCCCTTCGCGCGCCCGGCTTTGCCCCATGGCCTGGCCTCTTGGCGGCCACCCCTTGGGCTTTCCCTCGGCCGGCGCCGCGGGGCTCCCGGGGCCAGTCCTTCGCCAGTGAGGAGGAGGAGGAGGAGCCGCCGCCGGCGCTGGTGTTGGTGCTGCCGCCGCCGCCTGTGCCGGTGCGCCCTTCCCTGCGTCTCCGTGCCGCGCCGGGGGCTCCGCGCTCTGAGCCGCCCGGCAGGATGCTGCCGTCGCAGGAGGCCTCCAAGCTGTACCATGACAACTATATGCGGAACTCGCGGGCCATCGGCGTGCTCTGGGCCATCTTCACCATCTGCTTCGCCATCATCAACGTGGTGGTCTTCATCCAGCCCTACTGGATCGGCGACAGCGTCAGCACGCCCAAGCCGGGCTACTTCGGCCTCTTCCAGTACTGCACGGGCGACGACGGCAACAACCGGGAGATCAAATGCCAGGGCTCCTTCTCCGAGTTCGGCAACATCCCCTCGGGAGCCTTCAAGGCGGCCTCTTTCTTCGTGCTGCTCTCCATGGTGCTGATCTTGGGCTGCATCACTTGCTTTTCCCTCTTCTTCTTCTGCAACACGGCCACGGTCTACAAGATCTGCGCCTGGATGCAGCTTCTGGCAGGTAGGACACACACGCCCCCCCCCAAAAAAAACCACCCTCTCCCTAATCACTCCAGCTACCAAGAAAACCCTGACATCCCCTCCCCAAACTAAAGCGGGGAGGGAAACCCAAATCAAGCTGGAAGAAGAAGGGAGGGAGCAGAAAGAGCTGAATAAGGACAGCTCCGCGGGACTGAACTGTGAACTGGTTTGGATAACCACAAGAAGTTTGGATGAATGGGTTACTTTTCTAAATGGGACAGACTGCGTTTACGGGGACAATTTGGTCTATATGGGGAGGGAAAGGGAAACATAGACAGTGAATGATACTAGCTTGGAGCATATGATTATGTGTATTCTCCGATGTAACAAGAGAACTGGAAGATTTTAACTCTCTCCTAGATTCAGGGTCATGTACATGGTGTTCTTCTGGATATTAGGTAGGGACAGGTGAATGAACCCCTTAAAGTAACAGCTGCATGGGACTGGTAACTGGATTACCTCCTCTAGGTGAGGCAGGGCCAGATATTTGCAAAACTCAAGGAGCAACAGCTTTCCCTGGAATGGGAGTTTTAAGTATTAAGGAATTGCTTTGCTATCTTGTGGGATGCTTTTGCTTCTGTAGAGAGCGAGATGAGATATTGTTCTCCTTGGTGGTGCCCCTACCTGCATCACAATGTGTGTTTTGTTTTAATTTCGTGTGGGATTGGGACCGGGAGGATGGACAAACTATCACATCCATTCCTTTCAGCCAGTGCTCAGGCAAATCACTGAGACCTGAAGCCGAAATAGAAAGAACTGAAGCTGAACAAGAAAATGGCTACATCTTTACTCTGAAATGTTTTGAAAGTGTAATGATTTAAAAATGAGCTCTCAGTGGAAATCTGTCATCACAGGCAGGCAGCCATGTAATCTTGAGAGGACACTAGACAAACTTCTTACTGCCTCTGTGATCCTGTCCAAGGTGCTGAAAGGACCCACAGAGGACACCCTGGGGTACGGTGGTTGGTTGCGATCGCCTAGGAAGGCTGTGAAGCAGAATCGGTCTGACTGCCAGACTTTGAGTCATCTCGAAAAGACAGGGAAAGACTTTCCTGGTCTTAGGCTACATTCAAAAGACCTGGAGTCAGGTCTAAAGGAAAATGGAATGGCTCCAGGGCTAGGTAAGGAAAACTGCTGTCCTCAGCTAAGAATGAATCTCAGTGGGTGTATGATGAAAATGGGGGCAAGAAGAGTGTGTTCCCTTAAGAATTGGGTGGGAAGACTGTCCCCTTTCAAGGGAGCCCAATGAAGTCCCTAAGGCTTGCCTCTCACTTCCTTCCGCTCCCTCTGACTTGCCCCCATTTATCACTTAGTCGTGAATTCTAAGCAGGGCTCAGGCCTGGCTTCTGGGCCTAGCCTAGGGAAGAAGGACCTGAATCTGAAATGAGCCAAGCTACCTAGCTCAGCATGGAGGGAGGGGATGGTGAGTGAATATCTGATAAGTAGGAAACAGGCTGCCTAAAAAGAGGCTTGGAGAAGAGGTTGGGGGTAGGGGTTTGGGTTTACAGCTTGGTGAAATCTGGGGGAATGGGGCTCTGGTGGTCAGGGTCCTGGTTTCAAGAGAAGGGGGGTGTTTTCTCAAGCCTGCCCACCCAAACACCCCAGTAGTTCATCTAAGCTATGAAGGAGTTGTGGACAGGCACGAGTTCGTTCCGGACCCATTTGTGTAAGACATTTATTTTACCACCTTTCCACATACAAAAAAAATTTAACCACTTCTCAGGATGGCTATCCTTAGGTCCGTTTGGACACACCTGGAGAAGCAGGAGATCAGCATCTTTCCCCATTTCCCCCCTGCCTCCTGCCATATATAGGGGGAAATGATTGAAGGCATTACATCTGAAGGTAGATACTGAATAACTATACTGCTTTTATGAGCAGAGGGGAGATCCAAGGCTCTGCCACACTAGCCCTTTCCATCCTTATTTCTCCATGAACTTGGAATAAACTTTGCGACACTTCCGGGCAGCAGCACTCCTCTTGCAGTTTCTGTGCACCCTTCCTAAGGTGATCGTACCTGGAGTGAGGAGGGGATTGGCCTGGCAGTGTGGCTGGAGGTCCTAGAGGAGAGAGACGTCCCGACACAGTGCTTTCCACATAATGATGCTGTTTTGGTGTGCCTTTGATGGGTTGGAAGGAGACAATATTGAAGGTAGAGCCCAAAGAGTGGCTTCCAGACCTGGGCATTCTGTCCTGAAACAGCTCGTGGCATAGCAAACAGCATATAGATTCCTTGTAGATTTCTTCCAGAATCTGCTCACAGACTAGAGGTATCCATCAGCACAGTGGCAAATGGTCCCGGGATAAAATGCAGTTGCGGAAAACGACTGATTCATCTACCTGTGAATGAGCAGGGCAGGGTCAAAAAAGGCTGGGATTTGGGAAGGGTATAGATCAGAGAACCACAGGAAGGTGTCAGGCTGGCATCCCAGAAGTGCTGATAACGGCTCCTTTTTAGCCCATTAGCTGTCTCCTTCTAACCAATTAGGAGATTAATGAGGCAATTCCAGTAAATAAAACAGTTTCACAATGAGATAATATTTTTTCCTGGATATTTAATGAAGGTAGAAGTTCCTCTTGGAAGCGAACTCATTTAATTTTGGGAGGAGGGGGGAGGGAAATGCCTTCTCTCAAGTGCATTACCTGGACTGGGGGATTCTCCCACAGATGGTTTGCAATAATGCCAGTGGTGCCGAACAGTCATTTTGCAAAGCTCTGTTTTATTTTCAAGGAATTAGTCAACTAATCACACTGATTTAACTAGTTAATCAGTTAATCAGCCAGATAATTATAAGGGAAACACAGCCTGGGAATACTGAGGGCTGAGAATCTGTATAGCCTTTGTAGCATATGCATAAATAAAGAAAAGGCAGGGTGAGAACAAGATGTTATGACTGTGGAGTTGGCAGCAGAACATAGAAATATTGATACGCATGAAGTCAAGACTGGGATGGATCAAAGTAATGCAGGGTGGAGACAAAATGTTCACTCTTTGTGTGTGTGTGTGATGTGCCATCAAGTTGCCTTCAACCTATTGTGACCCTATGAATTAATGGCCTCCAAAATGTCCTATCCTTAACAGCCTTGTTCAGTTCTTGCAAACTGAGGTCTGTGGCTTCCTTACTGGGAATATCTATCTCATCTTGGGTCTTTCTCTTTTCTTGCTGCCTTCAACTTTTCCTAGCATGATTTTCTTTTCCAGGGAGACTTGTCTTCTCATGATGTGACCAAAGTATGATAGCCTCAAGTTTAGTCATTTTAGCTTCTTGGGAGAATTCAGGCTTGAATTGATCTGGAACCCACTTATTTGTACTTTTGGTGGTCTGTGGTAGCTGTAAAACTCTCCTCCAACAACACATTTCAAATGAATCAATTTTCTTTTGTCAGCTTTCTTCATTGTCCAACTTTCACATCCGCATATAGTGATGGAGAATACCATGCTATGAATTATCTTGTCAATTACCTTGATCTTGGTCTCCAGTGATGCTTCCACACACTTCAGGATCTTTCCTAGTCCCTTCATGGCTGTCCTTCCCAGTTCCAGTCTGATTTCTTGGTCACAGCCTCCCTTTTGGTTGATTAATGCTTTTCATACCTTGTAGTCAACTTTCATATTCCAACATAACTCAGACATTACCGTCCTGGCACAAGGCATGGAAATTAGCTGGTTTTTCATAAAGTGGCTCAGTTACCATTCTCAAAATGGGGCTACATCCGAATCCCTCCACATTTTAAACAAGATGCAAAAGAGGGATGCAGAAGCCAAGTTGAAGCGATGGGGACTGGACTCTGGTCACTTTTGTTTCAGTCCCAAAACAGCCCTCTTAAAAAAAACCCCAACTAATCAGGGATTCAAATGAACTTTAAATGAACTTTTTAAAAAGAATTCTGAGACCAGTGTTTAAGATTCCATAAAATTTGCAGGAATGTTTTACTTATTTAGTAAAGAAAGACAGAAATAGCGTATCTTGACAAAGTAACAAAATGCACGACACTGTATACAAACTACAAACTTTCGGAATGTGTTCTACATGCAGTATCAAAATGAGAGTACAAGTGATATAGCATATAAATTACAAGTGCTATATATTTGCATGTGCATATTTTACAAGCTACTGTTTTCGCATCTGTTTGTACAACCGTAGTAATATCACAGCTCTTTCTACATACACATACAGTTGTTTTTCACATAAACAGATGTTTATGCATACACAACAGGAAGCCAGTAATCATCCCTGTTTCAATGGCTTTCTTCATCGGTTGAATGCAAAAAAGCAGAGATTGATGAATTTCCTATATGGCTGTCACAAAACATAACTTAAACTACTCTTTACATGAACAGTTATGAACCAGAGCAACCTCTGCTTAGAGAGGCAGCTGCATGAAACTGTTTATTTGGTATATTTTTATCCTTCTCTTCTTCCAAGGCATCTTGGGGTGACATACATGGTTCTGCCCTCCCCCGGTTTATCCTCACAACAACCTTATGAGGTAGGTTTATTTATTTACTTAATCAAATGTGTACCCCACCACTCCCTGAACAAGCGAGGCTCAGGATAGCTTACAACAAGTAAAATACCATATACAATATCAAAACCAGTAGGAATAATAAATTAAAAGCAACAATATAAAAGTCCTATTTTTATTTTTATTTTTTTAATAGCAGCATCCAACAAGCCAACAGTAAAACGATCCGGTCTAAACAATAGTTGTAGGACATGCTCAATAACTAATTAAGAGCCTGCTGGTAGAGCTCTGTCTGGCAAGCTCTGCGGGCTCACAAGGTCCCACAGGGCATGCATATCCTCTGATAGAGCATTCCACCTTGATGGCGCCACCCCAGTGAAGGCCCTTGCTCTGGTGGAAGAAAGGCAAGCCACTCGAAGGCCGGGTGCCACCAAAAGATTGCATGATGAGGAATGCAGGCAACGAAGGGGATCGTAGTGGGAGATACAGTCCTTCAGGCATGATGGCCCCAGACCACTTAGGGCTTTAAAGGTTAAGACCAGCACCTTGAATTTGATCTGGAAGCCAACTGGTAACCAATGCAGCTGCCTAAGCAGGCCTATAGCTACGGTGGGACCCTTGGGGCGATGCCCCCTCCCAAATCTCCACTGCCCCTGAATCTTCCCTGAATCATCCCAGAGCCCCTGGTATTTTTTTTAGTAAGCCATGCCACACTGGACCAGCCACTGAGCAAATGGCCACCTGGTCCTGCTCCCAACCAGCAGTCCTCCCTGTGGGCAACACCTGTTCCTCTTGCTTGCTCAGTTGCTTGGGGCCTCCAGGGACCGGCAGGTCAGGCAGCACCGGAGCTGGACAGGGAAGGATGGGAGGGAGAGGAAGGGCAGCGAGTGACAGCAGTCCCCGCCCGATCGATCGCCCTGGCTGGCTGACTGGCTTCGGCCCAGCCTGCTGCTGAGGCATTAGTTGAGGGTGGCGGTAGGCCCAGTCGGTTGCCGTGGCAATGGGCAATGGGGGCATGGGCAAATGGCTCCAAGAGTGGACATGAGCCCCGATGTGCACATGTGTGCCAGACTGCCCCACCACATCACACCCCCTTCCTCCGCCATGCACACACTCACTCCCCTCACTGTTGGGCACCTCCATTCTTTCTTCTCCCCCCACCCCTCCTCCATCCAGTGCCCCCCCCACTGAAAATTGTCTAGCTATGGGGCTCTTCCTAAGTATTGGCTGTGTGTGTGTTGAGCATAATGCACTGGTCAGAAGCCAAGCAGCTGCATTCTGGCTAACCTGAAGCTTCCAGAGCACCTTTTAGGGCAACCCTGTCTAGAGCGAATTGCAATAGTCTAGTGTGGAGGTGACCGTGGCATGAATGAATCACTATGGCCAGATCTGAGTGAGGCAGGAAAGGGACCAGCTGACAGGCCTGGCAAAGATAGGAAACCACAGACCTTGCCACTGTTTGTCCAGAGAAAGTGAGGCATCAAGCCATGTACCCAAGCTCTTCACAGAGTCCACTGGTGACAGTTGGACCTCATCAAGAGCTGGGAGCCATAACTCCTGCATTGGCCCAGTCCTCCCCAGCTGCATGACTTCTCTCCTTGATGAATTCAGCTGCTGCCAGCTCTGTCTCAACCATCCAATCGCAGCATCCAGGCACTGGCCCAAGACCAAAAGGGCTGTCTCTGGTTGCTTATCCATCAGCATATTGGTGGCACCCAACCCTAAACCTCCTGACGAGCTCTGCTAGGGGGCATGCGCACACACATACACACAACATTGAGGACAAAGAGGATGGGTTCTCAGGGACCTGAACGCCATCATTCCTAAGGATGGGACAGGATTTGGAAGGGTTCTGAGCAACGTTCCCTCTAAGCTGTGGAGTCTTGTGAGCAAAAATTCTACTTTGTGAGCTACTGGTATTAAAGCTGTGAGCGGGCAATTTGGCTGCTGCATAAATTGGCTTGCTCTGGAGCCCTCCTTCCTGAGCTAAGACAAAAAATGTGTGAGCCGGAGGCTAAAAAATTGTGAGCTAGCTCACACCAACTCAGCTTAGAGGGAACACTGGTTCTGAGCATGCCCATATCGCCGAGCCCTTCTTTGAATGACACACCTCCCACCGCCCCGCCACACCTCCCAGCCCCACATGTTACTGGGATGCTCATCCCACATTTAAAAGTAGAAAGACAAAACACAACTGCAAGATGGTAAAGATATCACCTTCATGCCAGCACTATGTATCCCACAATCAAATTTTCACCATCAAGCAGCACAGAAACAACACTGATGGGGCTTGCTGCAGTCACTGTTCTCCCAGGGTCCGCATTGACATTGCTTACCTTGGTACCACAGGTTAGGCTAAGAGGAAGGGGGAGTGGCCATGGCTCAGTGCAGAGCATCCACTTGGCATGCAGAAGGTCCCAGGTTCAATCCTTGGCATCTCCAGTCAAAAGGATCAGACGGTAGGGGGTGAGAAAGACCTCTGCCTGAGACCCTGGGGAGCTGCTGCCAGTCTGAGTAGACAATATCGACCTTGATGGACCAGTGGTCTGATTCAGCATGAGGCAGCTTCATGTGTCCCAGAAAAGAGCAACAGTCCAGCAGCGCCTTAAAGACAAACAAAATATGTGGCAGATAATGATGTCTGAAGAAGTGAGCAGTGACTCACGAAAGCTCCTACCCTGCCACATATTTTGTTAGTCTTTAAGGGGCTACTGGACTCTTGCTCTTTTCTGTTGCTACAGATAAACATGGCTACCCATCTTGATGTGTCCCAGAGAGGATGATTGGCCTCAAGTCATCTAGTGGCTTCCCTGGCAAACTGGGATTTGAATGCTGGTTTCCTTGTTACCCTCCTGCCAACCTAGCAGTTCGAAAGCAAGAAATTGCAAGTAGATAAATAGGTACCACTTCGGTGGGAAGGTAACAGCGTTCTATGCGCCTTGGGGTTTAGTCATGCCAGCCACATGACCACGGAAACGTCTTCGGACAGCGCTGGCTCTTCGGCTTTGAAACGTTGATGAGCACCGCACCCCTAGAGTCGGGCTTGACTGGCTTTCGAGCAGGGGAACCTTTACCTTTTACCGTCCTTGTTACCAGTCCAACACTTAACCCACTATTTTACAGTAGCTCTCTCCACACATGATGGGTTAGATCCAGCTTTTTCACTCAATGTCACCCAGTTCGCTTCCTCAGTACACCCCATTCCTACATGGCTTTTGTCTATGCAGTTCTCATTATCCCCAGCATAGCCTTTTTGGTGGTCAAAGGGGATCTTCTCCTCCCCTTTTCACCAGTGCAAAAGCTGGTTGGATCCAAGCTAATGTGAGTAAAGTGAAGACTGATAGGGAAGTGGGAAACCCAGGCCAAGGCTAGAATGCAGTCAAAAGAAAACTCTGCCCGCCCCCAAAAAGGTTAACACCTTTCTTAGCAAATATTTCTTTATGCAGAGAGTGATTAATGTAGAATTTGCTGCCAGAGGATGTAGTGAGGCCTGCAAGCGTAGATCGCTATAAAAGGGGATTAGATAGATTCATGGAGTGGCTATTAGCTATGGTGACTAAAGGGAACCTCCATGTTCAGCAGCAGTCGCCCTCTGAACCCCAGTGCTAGGAGGCAACATCAGGGGAAAGCATCAGTCTCCATGGCCTGCTGTTGGCCCTCCAGAGGAACTGGTTGGCCATTGTGCGGGACAAGATGCTGAACTAGATGGTCCACTGGTCTGATCCAGCAGAGCTCTTCTTATGTGGATATGAAGCTGCAGAAGATGAAAGTCCCCACCGGATAGACATTGGGCAGATGGGTGGAGGAGAGGGGTGGAGGAGAGAGAGTAAATGAATTGATGCTAATGTTGTGACTTCATCAGCTCTCCTTCAGACTGGAGGATTCCCAGATGTCTCCACTGGATGTTAGTGGAGTGAGATGAGCTGTCTTTTCCCTACTAGGCAAGGGGGGGGGGTTGTATCCTGGAAACATCACGGGGGGGGGGGCAAACCCCTCCGCTATGCCATGCCACAACTCTGATCCAAATCCCCTTGCGAAAGCTGCTTTTAAATTAAAATTAAAAGCCTCAGAAGATTTGTTCACAAGTCAGTGTTCACTCTTGTACATTGTCTAAGGAAGCCCTGAGTGTGAAGGAGCTGTAGTAATTCAGATTAAGGAGCTGTGGTAGTTCAGATTTTAAAAAGGGCCCATGCGTTGCTTTGTTTGTGAGATTTCCAAAACCAGACAAGAGGTTTGGAAGTAATTTCTGATCAAAGATGGGAAAGACAAGCCAAAAGGGACATGTTTCTTTGTTGTTGTTGTTCAGTCGCACAGTCGAGTCCGACTCTTCGCGACCCCATGGACCAGCTCCCGCCAGGCCCTCCTGTCTTCCGCTGTCCTCTGAAGTTGGCTCAATTTCATGTTCGTTGCGTCGATGACACTGTCCAACCATCTCATCCTTTGCCATCCCCGTCTTCTTTGACCTTCAATCTTTCCCAGCATCAGGGTCTTCTCCAGTGAGTGCTCCCTTCTCATTTGGTGGCCAAAGTATTTGAGCTTCAGTTTCATTATCTGGCCTTCCAGGGAACAGTCAGGGTTGATTTCTTTGAGGATTGACTGATTTGTTCTTCTTGCAGTCCAAGGGACTCTCAAGAGTCTCCTCCAGCACCATAGTTCAAAAGAATCTATTCTTCGGCGCTCGGCCTTCCTTATAGTCCAACTCTCACAGCCATACATGACTACTGGGAATACCATTGCTTTGACCATGCGGACTTTTGTTGGCAGGGTGATGTCTCTACTTTTTATCATGCTGTTTAGGTTCGCCATCACTTTCCTCCCAAGGAAATCTTTTAATTTCATGGCTGCTGTCACAGTCTGCGGTGATCTGGGATCCCAGGAACGTGAAGTCTGTCACTACTTCCACGACTTCCCCTTCTATTTGCCAAGGAGTGATGGGGCCGGATGCCATGATCTTAGTTTTTTTGATGTTGAGCTTCAAGCCCACTTTTGCGCTCTCCTCTTTTACCCTGAGCAAGAGGCTCTTGAGGTCCTCTTCACTTTCTGCCATCAGAGTGGTATCGTCTGCATATCTGAGGTTGTTGATCTTTTCCCCAGCAATCTTAATTCCCGCTTGTGATTCATCCAGGCCAGCATTTCGCATGATGTACTCTGCATATATATTAAATAAGCAAGGTGACAGTATACATCCTTGTCGTACTCCTTTTCCTATGCTAAACCAATCAGTTGTTCCATATCCGGTTCTAACTGTCGCTTCTTGGCCCTTATACAGGTTTCTCAAGAGACATGTGAGGTGGTCTGGTACTCCCATCTCTTTAAGGACCTGCCATAGTTTGTTGTGATCCACACAGTCAAAAGCTTTAGCATAGTCAATGAAGCAGAAGTAGATATTTTTCTGGTACTCTCTTGCTTTCTCCATAATCCAGCGAATGTTGGCAATTTGATCTCTAGTTCCTCTACCTCTTCGAAACCCAGCTTGTACTTCTGGTAGTTCTCTATCCACGTACTGTTGAAGCCTAGCTTGTAGGATCTTGAGCATGACCTTGCTAGCGTGTGATATGAGTGCAATTGTGCGATAGTTTGAACATTCCTTGGCATTGCCCTTCTTTGGGATTGGAATGTATACTGATCTTTTCCAATCCTGTGGCCACTGTTGCGTTTTCCAAATTTGCTGGCAAATTGAGTGTAGCACTTTAACAGCATCATCTTCTAAGACATGTAATAATACATGTATTATTGGAAATGCCCTGAATTGGATGGTCCAAGTTAACTTGATCTTGTTAGATCTCAGAAGCTAAGCAAGGTCAGCTCTGGCTAGTACTTGGATGGGAGGCAGTCAAGAATGTTCAGGGTCGCTACACAGAGGAAAGCAATGACAAACCACCTCTGTCTGTCTCTTACCTTGGAAATCCTACGGGGTCACCATCAGTGTTCCCTCTAAGCTGAGTTAGTGTGAGCTAGCTCACAATTTTTTAGCCTCCAGCCCACAGATTTTTTGTCTTAGCTCAGGAAGGAGGGCTCCAGAGCAAACTGACTTATGCAGTAGCCAAATCGCTGGCTCACAACTTTAAAACCAGTAACTCACAAAGCAGACTTTTTGCTCACAAGACTCCACAGCTTAGAGGGAACATTGGTCACCATAAGACAGCTGCAGTTTGGCAACATTTTACACACACATCTTTGGGAAACCTAATTCTAGTAGAGGGAAGGGGGAGCATGGGCAGACTTCAAGGAAGCGATCAAGGGTCCCAACGTTGCTTCACCTCGGGACCAAAGAACAGAACTCCATGCTTGAGTGAAATCCCCAAACCAAGATGTCTGATGTTTCTGTTTGAAAACACTTTGATGTCTAATTAGTGGCTAACAAATCAGGGAAGGCTCTAATTAGGGCTTCCCAGAGCAGTCCAGAATAACTGTTTCCCCCCACCCCCAAAGGAAACTGAATATAATTAAGAGGAAAGATGCTCCCCTCTTTCCAGCCGACATCCAGCCATCTGCCCTCCCAAAAGCTCAGTACCTTGGAAATGGAGGAGGAAATTCCAAAGGGGGTGGGTGGGCGGGTGGGCTGTATAAGTCTGCAGCTTTCACTAAATTCCTCCTTTAAAAAAAATAGTCTCTACCCATCACTTTCTGGGTGTGTGTGTGTTAATGTGGCAGAGATGACTGATCCCAAAGTCACTCTAGGGTTCCCAGTTCTGGGTTCGAAAACACATGGAGATTTTTTTTGGGGGGGGGCCTGGAGCCTGGGGGGGGTTGAGGAGGGGAGGAACCTCTGCAGGGCATAATGCCACAGAGTCCACTCTCCAAAGCAGCCATTTCCTCCAAGGGAAATTATCTTGGTCACCCGGAGGTCAATTGTAACAGTGGAAGATCTCCAGGTGCCAACTGGAGGTTGGCAGACCTAACTCACTCCCAAATCGTGAATCCTCCATGAGTGATCAGATGGGAAAACCAAAGCCGGAGATTCTTGCTACAGTCATAACTCTGGGACCTTCCCCTTCCCTGCCCCCCTTTTCTCTTCCTCTACGGATGTCACTTGCCATCTTTAATGGTGAGTCCTTGGGGACAAGCACACAGCTATACTAGGTGATGACAGACAAAGCAGCTGGAGTGGAGTGAAAAAGGAGCAGCGTCTGGCCCATGGGCATGGGTGCATATTTTATACCTTGATGGCTATGCTAAATAAAGGGCAACCGGGGCATTTATCTTTCTAGCTCGCTGCAAGCGTACTTTTCTAGAGATTCATTGCCATTTCCAAGGTGCTCAGGCACCAGCAGAAATCACACTCTTTGCACTGCACAAACTCTTCTAAAATTGCTATGGCAGAACTCGGTAAATGAGGGGAAGGCGTTCCGCACACATTTAGAGGTGTTCGTCTTGATTGTTGCTTCACATATTCCAGGCTTGGGTTCTGGGGCTGAATGCTGGTTTCTAGGGCGATGCAGTATTGTCTGAGGGTAAGTGACAATGTTTCAGGAGGATGACATTGTTTCATGTATTACAATGGTTATTAGTGTCTCTTGTGTTTTGATCACAGGTTAGAAGGCTGTCGGATAGACATTGGGCAGACACTCTTTGAAACAAGCTATAGCTCAGAGTTGGAGCATGTGTTTTCTATGCTGAAGGTCTCAGGGTCAGTGTTTGGGGCCCTTGAGTCAAAATTCCCAAGTGGCAAGAATGGGGAAAGATCCCTGCCTCACACAAGGTGGGCTTATTTCCCCCCCCCATAAGTATTGATATGGATCTGTAGATTGGAGGGGCCCATGGTTCAGTGATCGAGCATCTGCTTGGCATGCAGAAGGCCCCAGTTTCCATCCCCAGCATCTCCAGTTAAAAGGATCAGATAGTGGGTAACATGAAAGACTTTGACTTGAAACCCCAGAGAACTGCTGCCAGTCAGAGTAGGCGACTTTGGTCTTGATTCTGACTCAGTGTAAGGCAACTTCATATATTTGTTCATGTGTAATGCTTCACAAATACTGTGTGAACACCCAGTTTTAAGCATCTGTGCTTTACAGGGCTTGAATGATGCAGGAACCCAGAGTTACTTGGTTGCTTAACTTCTAGATGAAAGCAGGAGTTGAGAATATTTGTTTTGCAGGCACTGTTGCATGATGCACCAGCTCTTTGCTTTGTAATATGTAATGGGTTGAGTAGCATTAGGTTAAGGCAGATGTAGCAGCTCAGTGCAATCCAAAGTAGAGTTACACTCTTCTAAGTCCATTGACATAAGAGAGCTCTGAAGAGTGTAACTATGCTTAGGACTGCCCTGTCAGCAAGTAGCAAGAGTGAAAAAAGACAAATTGCATGCTACCAATTGTCCGGAAAGGGGCTGGAAATAAAATAGCAGGTATTGTCATGCCCTCATATGGATCTAAGGTTAAGCTATCTTTGAAATACTGTGTAAGTTATGATGATTTCATCCTAAAAAAGGTATCATAGTATTGGAAACAGTACTAGAAAAAGGACAGTCAAAATGATTAAGAGGTAGGAACACTTCCTGTACAAAGAACAGCTGAACACTTTAAAGAGTTTTTGTGGAATTCACCTCGACCGCAGTGACTTGGCCATGGTGATCCATGCGACGGTCAACTCGAGGCTAGACTACTGCAACGCTCTCTACATGGGGCTGCCTTTGTCGCAAATCCGGAACCTGCAGCTAGTGCAGAATGCTGCAGCCAGGCTGCTGATGGGTCTTTCTAGTAGGGACCACATCTGGTCTGCGCTGAAAGCGCTGCACTGGCTGCCAATAGCGTACCGGATTCGCTTCAAAGTGCTGGTTCTTACCTTTAAAGCCCTATATGGTCTGGGTCCAGCTTACCTGAGGGACCGCCTTTCCTCATATGTTCCCCCGCGGGCACTTCGGTCTGGGGTGCAACATCTCCTGGCTTTGCCAGGCCCCAAATAGGCCAGGCTGGCCGCTACCAGGGCCAGGGCTTTCTCGGTGGCGGCTCCTACCTGGTGGAACGAGCTCCCGGAGGAGATCCGGGCCCTGCGGGACCTTGTACAGTTCCGCAGGGCCTGTAAGATGGAGCTCTTCCACCAGGCGTGTGAGTAGGGGCCGCCACTATCACCACTACTGTTCCATCTTAACCTGGCCCTGGTGGAGGGAACATCAGTGTTCCCCGGAGCAGATGATGCCGAGTAGATAGAGCAGAGGCAATAGAGCACAATACACCATCTTGGGAAATACCATGTTGAACATCTAGAGCACTTTGTTAATAATTTGTTAATAATGTTATTGGATTATAGCGATTTTAAATGGTTTTATGTGTGTTTTATATTGGCATATGCCTCCTGTAAGCCGCCCTGAGCCCGCGTAGCGGGAAGGGCGGGGTATAAATTGAATAAAATAAATAAATATAAGGCTAAGGCAGCTTTAAAAAGGGATTAAGCACATTCTTGGAGGTTAGTTTCCTCAGTGGCTATCACCTGTGATGACTAAATGGAGCCTCCGTGTTCTGAGGCAGTGTACCCCTGGATATCCGTTGCTGGGCAACAACAGTGTTTGGCCTCTGTGCCCCTGCTTCTGGGCCTTCTGATTGGACACTGCGGGAAACAGGATGTTGGGCTAGATGGACCCTTAGTCTGATCCAGCAGGGCTCTTCTTATGCTTTTATATGGACCGCTTGCAATAAGAGAGGATGGCCATGGGGCTTTGAAGGCTTAGGGACTGGGGCCAAGGAGGAAATGGGTCAGAGAATCTGAATAGCTTTCTGGAGGCTTTTGGATTCCATTCCCATCACTTTGGCCCCATCACCTCCTTGGCTCTTTGACTCCGGTCTTTGGCTGCAGGACTCTAGTATCTTTCCCACACGTTGGTTCCCCCCCCAAAAAAAATATGGATAAGCTAAATACCACACTACAAAATAAACCAGAGGAACTATTTTGGGACAGATGGAAATTATTTTACGACTGGCTGAAGATGAAAAAGATAAATCAAAACTGAATTTTTTTCTAGTATGATATAAAAATTGTAACCGAAAATGAATATCCTTATTTCTTGACTTCATCTTCATTTTTATTTTAAATTTTAAGAAGGAAAACAGAAAAGGGGTAAATAGAGAAAAACAAAACAAAAAGAACACTTATTACAAAGTTCAGAAAAAGAGAGAAATTATTGTTGACCTCATCATTCCATGACATCATAAACAAAGCCTATCCTTCTGTGAACTTATCA
Organism: Gekko japonicus; assembly: GCF_001447785.1. Lineage (NCBI taxonomy): Eukaryota > Metazoa > Chordata > Lepidosauria > Squamata > Gekkonidae > Gekko > Gekko japonicus. Next base: position 98,004 of record NW_015159716.1, read on the forward strand.
GCCCTTAAATTTTCTTGAGTTATGCGTCTACTTTGAGATGCCGTTTTAGACTTGGGAGCAATTTTCCATATTCTCATAATCCAGCCATTAATATTAGGGTCTACAGAGGATTTCCAATAAGATGTGACACATTGTCTTGCATCAGTTAACAAGCTCATGATAAATTCTCTATCGAAGGCAGGGCCACAGTATTGAACATAACATAATAAAGCAACCACAGGATCAAATGGTAAATCATGGTCCTTTAATTCGGGGTGGGAGGGGGGGTCTGGTGGCAAAACCGTGCCTGACTCAAGTGACATCTCCAACGTAAGACTTGATATCCAGGGTACAGACAAGATAACCGATAGGTTGCCAGACACCCACAGAACGGAGTCTTTACAGAGTTTTCTCTTAAGTCAGCCGACTGACTGACTTCATTTTCTGTGCTTCCCTCCTGACCTTCCAACAGGCAAATGCTCCAAATGTCTGCTCATGCTGATGCTTTGTTTGCAAAGGTATGGGAGCCAGTGTGATGTAGTGGGTGTGAGTGCTAGTTGAGGATCTGGAACAGCTCTGCTGTGCCATGGAAGCTTGCTAGGTGACTTTGGACCAGTCACTCACTTTCAGTCTAACCTACCTCACAGGCTTGTTGGGAGGATAAAATGGAGGAGGAGAGAATGATGTTATAAACTGCTTTGGCTCCCCATTAGGGACCAAAGCAGTATATAAGTATTTCCATAGAAAGATGATATAGGACACTAATCCTGTATGGTCATTAGAAGAGGACTAGAACAACCTTCTCAAACTCCCTCCAAAAATCTGCCAGCCAGGACTGGAGTCCAGAGGTAGGGATGCAGGGTTGCCAGGTCCTTACTGCATTTGGGGTGGGTGGGTTCTAGTCTTTTTCCTGGAGTCTTCTGACATGTGTGCAAAGCCCCCCCCCCCCGGGATGACGTTACCTGGACGTCATTGCACAGGGCATGTCACGCAGGGGATGCTCTAGCATTTGGGGGGGCTCTATGGTTACCATAGAGTTTCTTCCAAAATGCTAGAGCATCCCCATGTAACGTGCCCTCCACTCTGGGTGATTTCATCACACCGGGCACATCAGGTGCAGATGGGGCTGCTTGGGGGCGAGGCTCTCCCCATCAGCCAGCCGGGCGGTGGCAGATTGGGGCCCTCGAAAGCAGGGGAACCCCCTGGGGATGCCAGGCTCCAGGTGGGACCTGGGGATCCCCCCGAATTACAGTTCATCTCCAGACTACAGAGATCAGTTGCCCCAGAGAAAATGGACGCTTTGGAGGGTGAACTCTGGTAGTCTACCTAGGGTTGCCAAGTAGTACTCACCTCTGGAGCAGGGTGGACTCCAGGGTGGATCCCGGAGCGCACGCTTGCTGCATGCAAGTCACTAGGAAGTGACGTTATGACGCTGGGCACGCTAGGGGCGGGGCCACGACCATCCAAGGGGAAACCATAGAGTTTCCCCTTGGATGGTCGTGGCCCCGCCCCCAGCGTGCCCGGCGTCATAATGTCACTTCCCGGTGCTGCGCACACCGGGGGTGGGGTTCCACCCGGGGCCCAATTCCGCAGCGGCGGAAATCGGGCCTCCAAAGCAGGGGGTTACCCGCCCCCCGCCCCCACTTGGCAGCCCTAATGTCTACCCCACTGAGGTCCCTGTTCTTCCCAAGCTCCACCCCCAAATCTCCAGGAGTTTCCCAACCTGGATCTGTTAACCCTGCCATCCTAACCTCTGCTGGTGGCCAGGGGGGACCTGGCAACCGTAGAGGGAAGAAGTTGATACAGTCAGAAGCTTCCAAATGCCTCTCTGCATTATTAACACAGCAATTTTGGTTGCTACAATGCTATACTTCTCTTGGTAGGAGGAAAGCATGTCTGGATCTGTCTGTGGCAGGATCCTCTCTTTCCTCTGGCTTTCTCTCTCTTTCTCTCTCTCTCTCTCTCTCACACACACACACACACACCAGAGGATGTTTGAAATGCACATTTTCAAAAAGCATTTTGAGGGGTTCTGGGAAGTTGCCTTTGCCAATGACGTGGGCCCTGGGAATGCCATGTTGGATTCAAAATTGAAGATGTCAAAAAATGTGAGTTTCTTCCCACCCACTCTACTACATGCAGAGAGGAAGAAACAAAATGCCTAGAACCTCATGGGGATATTTTCCCCCCTAAACATTGCGAGCGTATCTATGTTACAGATTTAAACTAACTTTTAATTTTAGCTCCTTGCCTTCATCAGCAATGGTTACCAAGTTTAAAAGAACCTGGTCTCCTATTTTAAGTTATTCTGGCAAAGAACAGAGAAATTCCAAAAGAACTTTATACTTGTTACATTTAATGTAAGCCCCCCCTTTTTTGTTCTGTTTTGTTTGTTTTACTGGTGTTGCTGTACCATTGTTTTAATTTTTGAATGTAATTTTTTTTTTAAGGTTAAGCTAATTCTAGTAATCACGAACCCTGGGAATTGTAGCTCTGCAAGACAATAGGCTTGGCATCCCTAACAGAATTCCTGGCACCTCCTTGGATTTCAGTTCCAAGGATTCATTGGGGGGGCAGCTAGGGTTACCAACTCTGGGCTGGGAAATTCCTGGAGATTTCAGAAGGAAGGAGATTGCTGAGACAGAAGGGACCTCACTGGGGTGTAATGGCATAGAGTCCACCTTCCAAAGCAGGCATTTTCCCCAGGTGGGGCCTGGAGGGGAACTGAGTTCTGTATTCTGGAAATCAGCTGTAATTCTGGGAGATCTCCAGTCCCCACCTGGGTGGTAGCCCTAGGGGCAGCATTGCCAGATCCCAGGCTTAGGCCCTGAAACTCAAGTTCTGGGACTTCCTTTCTGAGCCCCAAGAGGGTAGGTAAACATCTCAGGACCATTTGTTTCGCCCACATGCTGGACGGCTTCTTTTAAGATATGCGTACCAGTTTGTGGCAACAGCTGTAAACATGTAATCTGAGGTTAAAAACTCAGCTGCATCTTACATCTATAAGGTCACCATTGTTTGGATTTTAATCCCCCCCCAGAATTAAATACAAACAAAGGTGACCTTATAAACTTAGCTTGTTATTCCTGTTTGCATCTGTTAAAACATCTTCATTATGTTGTATACTAATTTGCTGTTCAGCCTCTACCTTATATGAATGGACTGGTAAATTCCATTTCAGTGTATCTGAGGAAGTGTGCGTGCGCACGAAAGCTCATATCTTAAATAAGACTTTGGCCCCGGGCACATGGGCAGGAAAATGCGGGGGGGGGAGCGTGGCTGTTTGCCCCGGGGCAAAATAACGTGTGGTTGCGCCAGCAGACATACTGTGGAGGTCCCGTGGAGGTCCCGTGGAGGTCCCGTGGTAGGGGGGAGGGGCTGAGCACACCACAATCCTGTGCCGTGGCAAAGAAGCGGTGCGGCGCGGCAAACGGGTGTTTTTTTCTCCGGACACCAAAGTGTGCGCATGCCCCGTTGGGTGCTCGTGTGCATCCCATGGACAGTTGAAAAAAAAAACCTTTATACGAGGGGCCATGGGCGGGCACCGGAACTACCACAGGAAACGCGATCAGACGCCCGCCCTTGCCCCGCGGTTACCGGAAACTAGTACCTCCGAGGTACTAGTTTTTAACCGCGCATCTTCGGCGGGAAGCCTTGGGTTCGCCACGGGAGCTCTACGCTTCCCAGATGTGGCGGTGAGATCGCACCCAGAAAATCCGCCTATCTTCCGTCTCTCTAGCATGCCTAATGCTCCGTGTGACCGCCACCTTTGTTGGTCTGAAAGGTGCCCCTGGGCTCAAACTTTGTTCAGTCGATTTCCAAGGCAACCAAGTTCCCCTGGAGAAATTGGCTGCTTTTGGAGGGTGGACTCTATGGCATAATACCTTGCTCAGGTCCCTCCCCTCTCCCAATCCGGGCTCCACCTCCAAAATGTCCAACTGTTTCCCAAACCTGAGCTGGCAACCCTGGTGTACCACTGGCCCTTGCTAATGAAGAATCCATCAGAAGTGGTGAGGGATGAACAAGATGTCGACTGGCCACTGAGGCCGCATAGGGGAAGAGTGGAAGAAAAAGTAGCGTGCTTTTGTGGTCTCTACATTTTGCTCTTGAGGCAGCCTTACGTGTCCCGTCCAGGTATTTAATCTCAAGCTTCATTGATTTCTGTGAAATAACTCCATGAGATGGCCGGAGGCTGGGATGGCCAACTAGCAACCCGAAAGCTCAATCCACCACTCCCCATCCCCCCCAAATTGATCTTGCTTCCCAAATCAGCCACTGCATCTTTGAATCAAGGTTTGAGACATCTTTTTGCTGCTCTCATACGGAAGAGAGGCAATGAGACAGAATGCGTATTTCCAGGAAACTTTGCTGAATCGGGCTCCCCACCAATGTTCCCTCTAAACTGTGGAGTCTTGTGAGCAAAAATTCTAGTGTGTGAGCTACTGGTACTGAAGTTGTGAGCAAGCAGTTTGGATACTGCATGAATTAGTTTGCTCTGGAGCCCTCCTTCCTGAGCTGAGGCTAAAATGTGTGAGCTGGAGGCTAAAAAACTGTGAGCCAGCTCACACTGACTCAGCTTAGAGGGAACACTGCTCCCCACCCTTCAGTGTATTCACGCTTCCCTCACCATAAAATTTCTGACTCTGGGCCTGGTCTAGCCAGGTGTCTCTGCAGAGCTCACTTGTGTGAATGAAACAGCCATCCTTTGCCATCCCCCATACCTGGTCATCAGGGAGATCTGCTGCCCGTAAGCATGTTCCAAACTGCAGGTGGGTGCCATCCAGTGTTCCCTCTAAGCTGAGTTAGTGTGAGCTAGCTCACATTCTTTTTAGCCTCCAGCTCACATATTTTTGTCTCCGCTCAGGAAGGAGGGCTCCAGAGCAAACTAATTGATGCCGTAGCCAAATCGCTCGCTCACAACTTTGATGCCAGTAAGCTCGCAAAGTGGAATTTTTGCTCAGAAGACTCCACAGCTTAGAGGGAGCATTGGTGCCATCCCTCCTCTTCATCACAGTTTCATCCCTTCCTCAGTTTTGTCCTCCCAATAACCCTGTGAGGCCGGTGGGTTAAGCTGAGACTGGAGGTCACCCAGCAAATGTCGTGGCCGAGCGGGGAATCCCCCCTGGGTCTCCCCATTCTTTGTCTCACACTCTTATACCCTTTCCCCTGTCCGGGAAACTTTGCTTTCTTGCCCTTTTTTTGGGAAGGGCTGCTTGACTGCAGGGGTACGGAGACATCAGGCAGTGTGTTCTGTAGCTACCTGGAAGAAGGGAATGGATGCAGCTGGCGACTGCACCTCAGAGGAGGGAAGGGGCAGGGAGGAGAGCCTGACAAAGATGCGAGCATCGATTTCTTCTCACGGCTGGTTTTCCTTTGAGGATGCTGTGCTTGGAATTGGCAGGATTCTGCAGTGTGGCTGCTGGTGTGCCTAAACGCACACTGGATTGCAGCCATTGGAGAGGGAATCCAGAAAAGGGGGTGGGGGAGTGACACAGCCAGAAACTGGCCTGAAATTCTCCAGAGAAACACAATAACCAAAGCCCTGGGTCAGCAAAAAGCCTTCACCAGCCTTTGCCGGGGCTCTGTTCTCAGATGCTGGGGGTTGGGCGGAAGATAGAGGCCTGTTGCCTCAGGGCACCCAGCAGGAGTGGAGAGGAGAGAGGAAGAAGGGTGCGTGTGGGGGGAGAATGAGTGCCTAGACTTGCCATATCAGACACCAAAGCAACTGTCAAGGAGGGAATGCCAAGTTGTTTTCAGGTCTCCAAAGGACCTCAAAAAGGCCCCTTGGCTCAGAACCTTCCTGTTTGCACAAGAGCTCAGCACATACCTCAGAGCATCCTTCCCAGGCAGCTGCAATAAAAGGTACTTGAAATAGTCTTTATTGCTTTTTGCTAAGTGCCTCCAGTCAGCCTTAGCAACTTCCTCTCCTTTTTAGAGCAGGCTCTCAAAAACAATCTCTGCCGAGCACTCTGTCCTCGCAGCAGCCCTGGTTGGGCAAGGAAGGGGCTCACGGCAGAGGTGCCACTCGAAGCCTCGTCTTCTCCCAAAGCAAAGGCCAGTGCAGCTCTTTGTCACTCCTTCCTCCCACCACGTTTTTGTCTCACTCCCTCTTTCCTAGACGCTCAAGGCAGCCAGATCTTTTGTCTTCCTCCGTTTTCTTCATACAACAATTGCCTGTGGTTTCAAAGAGGCTTAAGAGGTTGCAACTGGCCCCGTGTTGCCCGGTGAGGCTTCTTCACCTAGCAGGGATTCGAACTCAAGCCCCCCCCCCCGTGCATTATTCCGCTCTCTACCCCACACTTACTCTGTCCCAGGGCACTGTGTAACTTGAGAGTTACCAATTGGTTTATTTCATGGTGATCTCTACCCCTCCTTTTCAAATGGCTTCCTTGAAGTGGCTCAGAGAAATGTTTAAAAGTGATGCCCATATCAAATGAAATATACATGAACCCGACTCCTCAAACCAGCTCATGTCGCAAAGCAAAGAGCTGGTGCGTCATGGAATGATGCCAACAGAACAAACCAATGCTCTCAAGTTGGGATTGCCAACCTCCAGGTGGGACCCAGAGATCTCCTGGAATCACAACAGGGCTCCAGGTGACAGAGATCAGTTCCCCTGGAGAAAGTGGCTTCTGTGGAACATGGACTCTATGGCGTCACATGCCTGCTGTGCTTCTTCCACAGTCTCCACTCTCAGATTTCCAGGGATTTCTAAACCTGGAGCTGGTAACCTTGTCTCAAGTCCTGCTTCCCTCTAGAAGCTTAGCAGCCCAGTACCTCTGGGGTCCTGCTTCCCTTGACCCCTGTATAGTGCTGATGCTCAAAGCGAGGCTTTCGCCCATGGTTGACGCATGAACACTCATGTGAAGTGGCCTTATAATGAGTCAGACCCTTGGCCTATCAAGGTATTCCTACTCTGACTGGCAGTGGCTCTCCCCAGTCTCCAAGCGGATGCCTTGCACGTCACCCTGCTGCCTGGTCCTTTGAAACTTCAAGGTGCTGAGGACTGAAGCAGGGGCACCTTCAGCATGCCAAGGAGCTATTCTACCACTGAGTGACCGTCCCTCCCCTAAGCTGAGGCATGTCTGGAGAGGGAATCCTCAAAAGAGGTCTCATTCCAGATGTGACCTAAGTGTGCTTGGCTTCCCTCTTCTCCTTCTGGCCCTGCTGATGGCACCTGGGAGGAGGGAAGCTGTTGGCTGGACCTGGAGCCCAGCTGGAGAAAATGGCTGCTTTGGAAGGTGGACTCTATGGCATTACGGCCCACTGAAGTCCCTCCCCAAAGCCTGCCCTCCTCAGGCTCTACCCCCAAAGTCTCCAGTTGTTTCCGAGCCTGGAGCTGGGAACCCTACGTATTTTAAACCATTCACAACCTGGAGCCAGCAGACTAGAGGGACTGCCTCTCCCTGTGCAGAGGACCAACATCATCTATTTCACTATTTCCCCTTGAGTGAATCCTGCCTTCTGGGAGGTCCACCAAAGAGCTTTGGTCTTCTTCTCTACCGTAGTAGCCACCTGGTGGAATAACTTGCGAAGGATACCTTTTCTGGTTAGATTCTACAAATTGTGATAAGGGCTGTCCTGTTCCACACTGTCGTAGCTGTGATTGTTGTCGTCGTCGTCACCATCATCAGGAGGAGGAGGAGGAGATTGGATTTATACCCCGCCCTTCACTTGGAGTCTTAGAGCGGCTTACAAACTCCTTTCCCTTCCCCTCCCCACAACAGATACCCTGTGAGATGGGTGGGGCTGAGAGAACTCTGATACAAACTGCCCCTTTTCAAGAACAGCTGTGCCAGAGCCTGTGACTGACCCAAGGTCACACCAGCAGGTGCAAGTGGAGGAGTGGAGAATCAAACCCGGTTCTCCCAGATTAGAGTCCGCACACTTAACCACTACACCAAACAGGGGTCATTTCGTAGAAAAAGAGGTGCAGAAGCTCATTAGCATAACTTATTTGCATATGCCACATCCCCTGACATCACTGGAAGTGTGTCAGAAGGCAACACCCACTGCTCAGGTTCCACTGGACTGTTTTGGATTGCTAGCTATTGGGGGGGGACGTACAGATCTGTCCTCGCAGAGGAGGGAGAGCTTGTACCTGAATAAAAATTGGTCTTAATGGTGCCACTGGACTGTTTTGGACCAGGGGGCTGGGGGGGGGGGGCTCTGCAATTTACCTGGCTGCTTCTTTCTCTGACTGAGGGCTGCTGGGAGCAGGGGGTGGGGCTTATTGCATGTGCCCACTCCCTGGGCTCTTTATTGCCGGAGCTCCACTCCTGTGCACTCCTGCAGGAAATGACCCCTGAATCATCATCATTATGGTTTTCAGATTGCAGTTAGGTGCCTGGCCATACTTGGGCTGGAGAAATGATGCAGAGATGTTCAAGCAACACTTGGTCTTTTCATCTGTCTTTAATGTTTTTATGCTGTTCTATGATGATAATCTTACAATTCCTTTTGGTGAAGGCCGGTGTGGAGTATTGGACTAGGATCTGGGAGACCCAGGTTCTAATCCTCACCCTGCCTTGAGAGCTTGCTGGTTGACCTTTCTCTCAGCCTAATATACCTCACCAGGGTTGTTGTTGTTGTGCGGATAACATGGATGAGGGGAGAACAATGTCGGGAGCTGCTTTGGATCCCCTTTGGGGAGACAAGTGGGAGGAATAAATATCTGAATTCAGGTCTCCAGACAGGATTCCCCCTGGGTGTCTGTGGACTAGTACCCAGCTCTCAGCCCAGCCTACCTCGCAGGGTTGTCCCAGGGTTTCAAAAGAAGAGGAAGACAATATAGATCAGAGATCCTTGGAGGGGGAAATTGGATTAAAATGTCATAAATAAGATGAGCTGAGCTTTGAAGAGGGAACTTCCCAGCATGTGTTGTGCTCTTACAGATTTCAGGCCTAGGGTTGCCAGCTCCGGATTGGGTGAAGCCCAAGGAGGGTGGGGTTTGGGGAGGGAGGGACTTCATTGGGGTATAATGCTGTAGAGTCCATCTTTCAAAGCATTCGTTTTCTCCAGGGAAATGGATCTCTGTTGTATGGAGATCAACTGTAATCCCAGGGGATCTCTAGATACCATCTAGAGGCTGGTAGCCCTATTCAGACACCCTTTTCATTTCCCCAAGTAAAACCCTGTAACTGAGATTTAGGGGGTAGTGCAAAGCTCCCCAGTGACTTTTTTGTGCTATGGTGTGACTAAGAAGAAGAAGAGTTGGATTTTTATACCCTGCCCATCACTTGGAGTCTCGGAGTGGCTTGCAATCTCCTTCCCTTCCTCTCCCCACAGCAGACACCCTGTGAGGTAGGTGGGGTTGAGAGAGCTCTGGGAGAACTGCTCTTGAGAGAACAGCTCTGAGAGAACTGTGACTGACCCAAGGTCACCCAGCTGGCTGCATGTGGAGGAGTGAGGAATCAAACCCGGTTCTCCCAGATTAAAGTCCGCCGCTCTTAACCACTTAATCCAGAGCTCCCTCCCCAGCACTCCTTTTCCGCTGCAGAAGGGCATAGTCCACGCATCTCTTCCTTCTGTTGCTCTTTTGCAGTGGGCAACACTGTTTCTTCATTCTTGCCTCACCCAGTAGGAGGAGAGGATTCTGGTACCTTTCCAGATTGTGGTATGCTTCTTATGGCATGAGAAGAGTTGCACATCATGATCATACCCACCGTTCCTTCCACCACCAACCTGCATTCTTGCGTGTGCAGTATCTTTATTGGGGGGGGGGGGGTTAGCCATCTAGCTGTATGCATATCAAAGCAAAGGCTTTTAGCCAGAGGCAAAACCTGAGCTGCTTGAATTGGCGCTTCTATTTTGGAGGTGTGTGCGCGGCTCCTGATATGGGTCATACAAACACCTCTCCTGCGATTCCTTGCATTCTCTTGTTCATAGTCAAACAGACATAGCCAAAATGGTTGAGAATGACATATTAGTGCTGCCAACTGACCAGAAAAAAAAAAGAAATAATCCTGGCCTGATTTTGTGTCTTAAGAGCAGCTTGATACACAAAAGACTTTTTTTTTTTTGCAGCATGAAGATCAGCATTCTTACTTGCTCATGTCAGTGCAGCAAGATGCGGTTCAAGTCACAGCTACAGCAGCCAGATGAAAAGTTGACTGTCCTCTAACTTACCTAGTCTAGTTTATTTACCTTTCAACTAAAAAGTACCTACCGAATAGGGTTGCCAGGCCCCCCAGTCCGGGCAGGGGTTTCCCTGCTTTTGCAGGCCTCTTTCCGCCACCGGCCAGCTGGCCCGCATGGGGAAACCCCACCAGCAAATGCCCCTGAATGCGACATAATGACACCACCCGGAAGCGACGTTATCACATTGCCGGCGTTGGGGGTGACACTCTAGTTTTTGGGCAAAACTCTATGGTAAAATTGGGCTCAAACCATAGAGTTTTACCCAAAAACTAGAGCATCACTCCCCCAATGTTGGCAATGTGATGATGTCACTTCTAGGTGATGGCATCGCGGCATTTGCACATGCGCCAGAAGATCCCAGAATGGACCCTGGAGCCCCCTGCTGGCAGGCAGGTCGGACCTGGCAACCCTACTACCTAAGACAATTTACCACTCAGTCAACTCAACTCAACCTTGGGCCAGTCACAAGTTCTCTCAGAACTGTTCTCTCAAGGGCAGTTCTCAGGAGCGCTCTCTCAGCCCCACCTACCTCACAAGGTGCCTGTTGTGGGGAGAAGAAGAGAGAAGAGATTGGATTTATACCCCGCCCTTCACTACCCAAAGGAGTCTCAGAGCGGTTTACAAACTCCTTTCCCTTCCCCTCCCCACAACAGACACCCTGTGAGGTAGGTGGGGCTGAGAGAGCTCTGACAGAAACTGCTCTTTTTCAAGGACAGCTCTTATCAGAACTATGGCTTGCCCAAGGTCATCCGGTAGGTGCAAATGGAGGAGTGGGGAATCGAACCCGGTTGTCCCAGATTAGAGTCTGCACACTTAACCACTACACCAAACTGGGAGGAGAAGGGAAAGGGATTGTAAGCCGCTCTGAGACTCCTTCGGGTAGTGAAGGGCCAGGTATAAATCCAATCTCCTCCTCCTCCTCCTCCTCCTCCTCCTTCTCTTCTTCTTCTTCTTCTTCTAGAGCCAGCATGGTATAGTGGTTAGTGCAGGGGTCCCCAACTTTTTTCAGCCTACAGGCACCTTTTGGAATTCTGATGCAGCATGGTGGGAGCAGCCACAAAATGGCAGCTGCAGGAGGCAGAGCCAGCCACAAAATGGCTTCTGCAGCTTATCTTCAGTCACACAGCGAAGATCCTTCTGCTATGGTGGCAACTGCTGCCAAGACAATGTTTTTTTAAAAACCCATCCAAGCAATCAGATCTCCAGTACCCAATTAGAAGCTTTACCTCACATGGCCGCACCCACTTTCTAAAAGCACTTGGTGGGTAACAGGAAGGGTATCACCCGGTGCCATGGCACACCACGTTGGGGACCCCTGGGTTAGGGGATTAGATTATGATCGGGAAGACCCCAGTTCAAATCCTCACTCTGCCATGGAAACTTGCTAGGTGACCTTGGGCCAGTCACACACTCTGAGCCTAACCTCCCTCCCTCCCTCCTAGGGTTGTTGTGAGAATAAAGTGGAGGAGAGGAGAATGATGTAAGCCTCTTTGGATTCCCATTAGGGAGGAAAGTGGGGTATAAATTAAGTAAAATTTTAGAAATACAGTAACATTAATAAAGGACAATAAAATGCCGTAAAATCAATAAAAGGCAGTAAATATTATAGAATCATAGAGTTGGAAGGGACCTCCAAGGTCATCTAGTCCAACCCCCTGCACAATGCAGGAAATTCACAAATACCTCCCCTTTCACACGCCCACAGTGACAGCTGTCCCATGCCCAGAAGTGGAATAAAGGCCAGATTCCCAGTAGCGCCATCTATGAGGTGAGTGGGATGGAAACACAAACTTGGTACCATGTGGAGAGTGTAGTGCAGCACCGGTGGGGCTAGAGAAGGTATAGAAATAATCGAGATTTTATACCCACCCAGAAAAGAAAAACATCTACACAGCTACCTAAACCATTCATACTGGGTTTCTACTGTCGTGGCTTTCTCCAAAGAAACCTTGGGAGCCCTAGCTGGACAGAGGAGCAGAGCAGGGACATTTCTGTTCAAATCCCCCCTCCATGATTTGCAGCTGTTTCTTGGAAGAGAGGAGCCGGCCGGAGAAGCTGAAGAGGCAGGCAAGATGGAGAGCCTGGCGAGGGTCGGGAGCAGCCCGGACTGTGCTGATCTCGGGTTGCAGTACCCTGGACGGCTTCCGAGTTCTCCTTGCCCCCCTGCGTTTCGGTTTGCCAAAGAGCTGGGGGGGGGGGTCCAAAGCTTGCCTTCCCAGGGGAAGCCGAGCGCTGCACTTGAGTGAGAGAAGGCCAGAGTTTAATGGCTTTCATTTATTGTCTCTATAGCTTGTGATTCAGCTCTCGTTTTCCCTTTCTGCGCTTGGGACGTTCCCTGTGAAGGGCTGCTGGGGAGGGTGACCAGCAGAGGCCAGGTTTCTGGGGCCTATAGAAAGGGGGGGGTTCTGCAGGAATAGCTTCCCGTGGAAAGGAAGGGGGAGGGGAGAAAGATGGGCTTGCCAACTCTGGGTTTGGTGATACCTGGAGATTTGAGGGTGGAACCTGAGTGAATGGGATTTAAGGTTGGTGAGTGGGGTTTAGGACCTCAGTAGAGTAGAATTCATTTATTTATTCATATTTATAGACCTCCCTTCCGGCAAGCGAGCTGAGGGCAGGTAAGAGCATTTCAGTCCACCTTCAGTCCACCACCATGCCATTCAGTCCACCTTTCAAAGCAGCCATTTTCTCCAGGAGAAGTGGAATTTATATTGTAAATATGTTAAAAAGCAATGGATGTAGTCCGAAGATCAGTTGTGATTCCAGGAGGTCTCCAGCCCACACCTGGAGGTTGGCAACACTAGAAAGAGCCAACCCTAGAAAGAGCCAACCTTTCAACCAGCCTCTGTAGTATGGGTATCTTTCTTCACATAGGGACTTGTAAAAGGCTCCGGAGCAAGCCACGCTGCCCACCCCATCCCATCAATCGGCAACCTTAAGGAGAAAAGTGGTGCTTGATTCCTGTGCTTTACATTTCTACAACCACAAAAACAACAAAATGTCTGCATGGGAATTCGTGGAAAGGGTGTTGTGGTGATTGTTCTTGCAGGTTCTTCAACAGGCAGAACTGGTGAAAAGGGGCAATTCCCCCCCACACATGAATTCTTCCCCAGAGTATCACACTTTATGCCTAAAACAGCCATTGATTTGTTGAATTCTCTGGTTCCTGAGTTGTCCTCGAAGAGGACTCCTGATGGGATATAGCATTCCCAATCTCCAGGTGGGGCCTGGAGATCTCCCAGAATTACCACTGATCTGCTGACTACAGAGATGGGTTCCCTCAGAGAAAATGGCTGCTTTGGAGGGTGGACCCTGTGGCCTCTCATCTCTGCCAAGCTGCTCCCCCTTCCCCTAACTCGGTCCTTCCCAGGTTGTGCCCCTGAATCTCCGGGAGTTTCCCAATCCAGAGTTAGCAACTCTAGATTGTGTGGGAGGAGGGAAGCTTTGAACAGCTGCCTTCCCCTACCACTGCTGGCCGAAACCAAGACACACCTGCTGAATCTTCTCCTGCCACAACTGAAAACAGAAGAGCCAGTTTGGGTGTGTGTGGTTGGGCTACATGGGGACTGTCCACCCCAGTGCTCTGCTCCCGCCCGCTGGGCCCACATGACTCCTTCCCTGCTTATTTCTCATTTGTTCAGCATTAGTTCTCACCAGTGTTCCCTCTAAGCTGAGTTAGTGTGAGCTAGCTCACTGTTTTTTAGCTTCCAGCTCACACATTTTCGTCTTAGCTCAGGAAGGAGGGCTCCAGAGCAAACTAATTTAAGCAGTATCCAAATCACTCGCTCACAACTTTAATGTCAGTCGCTCACAAAGTAGAATTTTTGCTCACAGGACTCCACAGCTTAGAGGGAACATTAGTTCTGACACCTCATTCTATGACAGCACCTCATCCTTAGTACCGGAGGAGAAGGGAGGGGGGAACCCCACATCCTTTTATTTCCATGTCCTCAGTGGCTGAAAGCAAAAGAATCATTCTCAAATGGATATATATCTGCCCTCGGCTGCTGCCTCATGTCCTGGTAACCCCCCAAAGCACTCATTCACTTAAGTGCGCAGACTCCAATCTGGGAGAACCTGGTTTGATTCCCCACCCATCCACTTGCACCTGCTGAGCTCTCTCAGCCCCACCTACCTCACAGGGTATCTGTTTTGGGGAGGGGAAGGGAAAGGAGTTTGTAAGCCGCTCTGAGACTCCTTTGGGTAGTGAAGGGCGGGGTATAAATCCAATCCCTTCTTCTCCTCCTCCTCTCCCTCTCTTTCCTGTACACAGAGAGGCTCTTTTCAAGTTGATTTTACCCATGGTGCTCCATGGCCCTAATGCACAGTCCCTACTGTCTAGTTTGTGGACTCCCCCACAGCTTGCCAGGACCCTTAGCCTCTCTCATGAACACATGAAGCTGCCTTATCCTGAATCTGACCTTTGGTCCATCAAAGTCACTATTGTCTACTCAGACTGGCAGCAGCTCTCCAGGGTCTCAGGCAGAGGTCTTTCACACCACCTACGGCCAGACCTTTTAACTGGAGATACTGGGGACTGAACCTGGGACCTTCTGCATGCCAGGCAGATGCTCTACCACTGATCCATGGCCCCTCCCTCAGCATTTCTGCTCCCTCTTGGCCTCCATGCCTCCCCTCTCATCTCAACATTCCAGTGTGGTTAAAAACATGAAGTGTGAGCTAGAAAAACCTATCGTGCAAATCTCAGCCCTCAACTCACTGGGTGGACCAAATCAAGAGACTGTCCTTCACACACCTCAGCCCAGCCTGTAATGTGGGGATGCTGAGGCTGCCCTGCCCTGCAAAGCTGTTGTGAGCATTACAGAAGTGATGTAGGTGGAACGCCTTTAGCTTTAAGGGATGGTTGTCTTCAGGCCTTTCAGCTCCTGCACTTTTCTTCTCTTTGGATGCCTTTTGTAGTCAAGCTGGCCCCACCAGCTAAGGAAGCTTGAGTATCTTCCTGGCTTGCTGCTGAGAAGGCTCTGGTAATCCATTGTGGGTTGGTGGAGGAGGGCAGTAGCTGCTGCATGGAAAAGCTGCCAAGAGCCACCAGGGGAGGAGGCTCAGATCCAGTGGAAATTGCTGCCAACTGAAGGAGTTTCTATCTGCGGAGCATGACTTCCTTATCTTCCTTTCCCACTGCTGCCAGTTTGGTGTAGTGGTTAAGAGCGCGTACTCTAATCTGGGAGAACCGAGTTTGAGTCCCCACTCCTCTACATGCAGCTGCTGGTGTGACCTTGGGTCAGTCATAAGTTCTTTCAGAGCTCTTCTCTCAAGGGCAGTTCTCAGGAGAACTGTCTCAGCCCCATCTACCTCACATGGTGTCTGTTGTGGGAAGAGGAAGGGAAGGAGATTGTAAACCGCTCTGAGACTCCGAGTGAAGGCCGGGGTATAAATCCAATCTCCTCCTCTTCCTCCTCTTCCTCTTCTTCTTCTTCCCACAGTGTCCCATGAAATGCTGGTCTTTGGTGACAGGGGAGACCACAGAAATGGCATGAAGGGGACCTTGGAGGTGTGCAGTGGGAGGGGGGAATCATAAAAAAAATCATGGTGTCCCATCCACAGAAATCCTTACCTGGATCCTACCTGATTGGTCTGTTGATGGCTGTTAGCCATGGTGGCAAAATAAAACCTCCACACTCAGAGGCAGTATACCTCTAAATGGCAGTTGCTGAGGAGTAGTGGTGTGTGTGTGGGGGTGTTGCCTTCATGTGCTGTTTGTGGACCTTCTAGAAGTATTTGTGTGGCTGCTGTTGGAAGCAGGGTTGCCAACAGGCTTGGAGAAAAAATAGCCCCTCTCCCTTGATGTATGGAAATGGGAAACTGAAGCTTTTCCTGGCATGGAGGTAAATAACATTGCCTGGTAAATAGCATCCCATTAAGCATTTCTTAGCCTTTTCCCCCCTTTCCAGGCCTCTTGGAAATGAGATGAGCCCTGGCTCTGACCCAGCAGGGCTCTTGTATTTCTCTGCTGCCATCACAACCACAGATAACCCCAATAGATTTCCAAGAATCATGACCCTGCAGGTTACAGTTTATTTTGTTGAGGCACGATTTTAATTCAGGTTGTTTGCTCTGGCGCACAGGCAGGCCATTCTCCCTTTAGGACTCCTGTGGGAGGGGCACACGCCCTTCCAGACACCGGAAAGCTACAGGGTATGTGTATGATGGGGGGTCATCCTGCTGTCCACTTACATAAATGGAGAGATGTCTTTGGTGTGACCTTTCAATGAGGGACAACAAGGGACATAATAAACAGGCAAATGGATACTCTTCCAAGGAGGATCTGAACATGTGAGTTAAAAGGCAAAAGGAGCAACAGACAACGACACAGATTTTATATACAAAGAAGGTAAACAGGACGAGACTCCAGAGGCTCCATTTGTGTCTTCCTCAGATGTTTGCGAAGTATGTTTCAGTATGAAAACACTGCACAATAAGGCTGTGGGAGGCAGCCAAATCCCTATCCAAATCTGAAATGCTTTAAAATGTCTGACATCCAATCCACCCTTGTACACAACACTCCAGTATTTAACCAGGGTAGAATTCTGGGGGGGGGGAAGGCGCAGAAGAGAGGAACCTCTGTAATTTAGTCACCAGGTTGGTTTGAATCTTTGAGCCCTCTATTTAACAAAGCAATGTCAGAAACTACATCTTATTATCCCTTAAGAGCCTAACTCTCACACACCTCTGGTCTAAATCCATCCTGACATACGCCTTGAAGCAAGACTGTCCGCAGGCTGGCCTGTGTTCGCTGGAACTTGTGATTGACAGTGCTGTCCTAAACAGAGTTTAGAAGGGTCCTTCAGAGGGTAGCCATGTTGGTCTGCAGTTAGTTTCGAGTCCAGCAGCACTTTAGAGACCAACAAGAGTTTCAGCCGGAAAGGGTGTGCCACTATGTTTAGGATGGCACTGTTAGTTGGGTCTGGGCTGATCTGGATTATTCACACATACATTTGAGGTAAGTTTATATACTGTTTTATTGCTATCTGCGATGGTGTACCTGGGAGATTACAGCTGCAATTGTATTGCACATCTGGTACTGCCTGTGTGCTTATTTTGCACCCTAAGATCTGCTCCATATAGGCATTTATGTTTATTACAAATCAACAATGTTGCTACAAACAGTGTTCAGCACTCTGTTCTGCAAAGGAACCTGATCTGGTAACAGCTACCCTGAATCTGCCCTTGATCAAATCTGTGTTTGTGTGTGTGGGAACAATTATATGAAAAATATATAATAAACAAATGTATCTTCTTTGCTCCTTCCTCTGTTTCTGAGCACATTCCTTGAGCAAACGTTCCTCTTGATTATTGCGAGCCATAAAAAGTACACACACCAAATGCTGTTACAATAGTCTGCTTTTTAAAGCAGGGCCGGCCCTGGCAAGTACTTGGATGGGAGACCTCCAAGGGATACCAGGGCCGGGACGCAGGGGCAGGCAATAGCAAGCCACCTCTCTGAAACATCCAAGCCCCACTAGGGGTCGCCAGAAGTCAACCGTGACTTCCAGGCATGCGCACAAACAAATACAAAAAAAAAAGGCTGCTTTTTGTCATTTAATATAGATTAAGTAGGGGACCCAAAAGGAACTCCCAGTGGAGAGGAAATCCCACCCCCCATTGGTCCCCAGTTCCTCCATTTCCTACCTTCCTGCCACCACCTCCCTCCTCCCTGCTGTCTTCTGTTGTTTGGTGTAGCGGTTGAGTGCGCGGACTCTAATCTGGGAGAACTGGGTTTGATTCCCCACTCCTCCACTTGCACCTGGCTGGATGACCTTGGGCAAACCGTAGTTCTGATAAGAGCTGTTCTTGAAAAAGAGCAGTTTCTGTCAAGAGCTCTCTCAGACTCACCCTACCTCACAGGGTGTCTGTTGTGCGGAGGGGGAGGGGAAGAGAAAGGAGTTTGTAAGCCGCTCTGGGACACCTTTGGGTAGTGAAGGGCGGGGTATAAATCCAATCTCTTCTCTCTTCTTCTTCCTCTTCCCAGCATGCCTGCTTCAGCTTTCTTCCTTGCTCTCCCTGGTATTGTTTGTCAGAGTTGTGAGGCAACTCCAAAATGGCAGCCAAGATCTTGCAATGCTAGATCATGAGCAGTGTTCCCTCTAAGCTGTTAGTGTGAGCTAGCTCACAGTTTTTTAGCCTCTGGCTCACAGATTTTTGTCTTAGCTCAGGAAGGAGGGCTCCAGAGCAGACTAATTTATGCAGTAGTCAAATCGCTCACTCACAACTTTAACGCCAGCAGCTCACAAAGTAGAATTTTTGCGCACACGACTCCACAGCTTAGAGGGAACATTGGTCATGAGATCTCTCTTTGGTTTCCCCCCTGTAAGTTGCAATGTCAGACATCACCCAAACGCTTAAAAAACCTTCACCCTTTTTCCTTTTCAGTTTTTTGTCTGCGGGGGGAGGGGGTTAATGCCCAGGTGTGTGGGGAAATTCCCCTCGTCCCTGGGTGGCCTCTCCCAATGGATTTTTTTTGAAGGGAATGGAATATGTTCAGAATTAGAGCTACAGATGCTTGATGAGTGTTATTTTAACTTTACTGTGCACCTGGCTTGCCCCTTTTCTCTGGCATCTCCTTGTCTCAGGACAGTGTCCCCAGCTACCATCAGGAAAATGAGAGCACAGGATGGGGGGAGGAAGTGGCTTCAGGTGGGAGCATAAGCCGTAGAAGTAGAAAGCAGGCATTCCCCGGGAGAGAGTGATTTTTAGATGCCAAACGTTGCTAGATACAGAATTAACAAATGTGTCATTAAAAGGACTAAAGCTTCCACTAGATTCATTTTAACTCCATCCTAATAGAAAAGAGATTAAAAGGCCGGTTTGGCAATACGTACAGATGGCAGAGGAGGGAGTCAATACGTGTGTGTGTGTGGGGGGGGAACAGGCCAGATTGCTAAGACCCTGGAGGGGCTTGACAATTGCCCTGATGTGACCTTCCTTTAGTAATCACAGCATCTTCCTTGACTGGCTGAGCCCAGCTTCGTGCCATAGCAGTGCTCTCTCCCGACTGTACCCGTTTAATAGCTGTAGTATCTCCATGTTCTTAGAAGGTTGCTGTGTTGGTCTGCAGTAGAACAGTTAGATTTGAGTGGCACCTTAGAGACCAACTAGATTTTCAGGGTAGAATTGGTCTCTAAGGCGCTACTGGACTCATATTGAACTATCACTAGCTTATTTTGCACCCTAGGCGAAGATCCCTTCTGGCGCCCCCCCCCATGCGCCCCCCATGGCTCGGACCCATTAATTGGATCTGTACCCTGGACCTCCCGTTCCCCTGGCACCCATGCTCTTAACATTCACTTTTGCTTTTGTAACTTTGCCTACTTTGCACATCTGGCTTCCACCAAGGAAGATTCTGCAAAGAAGGCACTCGTCGCAAACAATCTCTGCTTCTCACTTGCCTTGACAGTTCCTTGCTGGGGTTGCCATAAGTCAGTTGCAAACTGAGTGTCCTTATGTAATAGCCCCCCTACTTAGATTCTTCTTTGACTCAGCTGAGTGACCCTTCTGTGCCCAGAGGGCTAAGTTCTTTGGTGGAATTGGTGTTTGTATCATCAGAAAGATCATAACATGTTTAAAACTCAGTAGTGTTTGCAGCTGAACCAGGACAGCGGGGGTGTGTGTGTGCCAGTTTGGTGCCCCTAAGGGCTGGTGCGCTCTAGGCGAGCGCCTAGTTTGCCTAGTGAGTGAGCCGGCCCTGATCACTATATTCTGTGCACATTCCCTCATAAGGTATATGTAGCGTTACCTACTCTGGGTTAGGGGATTCCTGGAGATTTGGGGGATGGAGCCTGGGGGGGAGGGATCTCAGCAGGGTATAAGGCCACAGAGTCCACTCTCCACATTAGCCATTTACTGCCGTGGAACTGATCTCGGTAACCTGGAGATCCATTGCAATAGTGGGAGATCTCCAGGTGCCACCTGGAGGTTGGCACCCCTGGGTATGTGGAATGCTGATGTCCGAGGAACTGGGATCTAATATTAGAGCTCTCTTTCTGACAGGACCAGCATGTTTAGGGAAAGGCTGCCAGTTTCACTTGGGATTGACATTTTACTGATTAAAAGACTAATCAGCTTTAACAACTAGGGTGGTGGAAGGGGCTGTGTTTTCATCCAGCGCAGTCTCATACGAATTGGAAGCATACAAACTGCTCACTCTTCCAAAGGCCAAATACTTCCTCAGAGTAATGGTGCTTAGCACAGTATCTGTTAAGTCGCTCATTTAACAAAGTAGTCGGAGAGTGATTTAGCAAAGATTCAGCTTTATTCAACAACTCGAACACAACTCCAACACAGATCAACATTTGAAAGCCAGAACAGCTTTTGCATTAAAGCTGTTCCCTTTTTAAACTCTCCCAGCTAATGTAGCCACGCCTTACTGTACAATACCAACCAATAAGATTGTTTACATAACGACCAATCACAGACATTCCCGCTCAGGGAGCTTGCTGAGAAGTGATTGGTTAGGGGCTTCCTGGGCTAGCAATGTGATTGGATGTATTTGGATCCTAGCCCAGGACAAAGCTTAACATGACATTCCAATTAGATGTTTTCATCACATATTATGCATTCAATGGCAGCTTATTGAATACATTACAGTATCAGTCACAGGAGGCAAGCAAAACCCGTTCCCTGTGGCAGAGTTGGGAACCTCCAGACTCTTTTTCGCTGCTTGACCCAGAGCTGACACACACCTGCGCATGCCTCCCCCCCTTGTTAAAAAAAAACACATGATTACAAAGGATATGTGGCGAGTGACTAGCAGGTAAATACATCACTCTGTTTTATTTATTTCTCAGCTTGAAATATTTATGTATCACTTTTCTGTTGCGCCGTCTAAGCAGTTCCCAAACAAACAGGCAATACCATAAAAAATGAAAAGCATGTAAATGAACAGCAGCAGTGTCAAGGAGGCGAGTTTCCAAAGGCCCTTTAAAGCACTTCAGCCTTAGTATAATAATCAGAGGTCATTTCAGGGGGAATCGCGGGGGATCGCAGTTCCCCCAGGTGAGGTACGGGGGGCACATGACCTAGCTCTTTTTCTACGAAACGACCCCTGATAATAATAAAGTGCCATCAAGTCACAACCAACCTATAGTGACCCTGCGTGGGGGTTTCAAGGCAAGAGATGAGTAGAGGTGGTTTTTGCCATAGCCTGCCTCTGCGTAGCAACCCAGCTCTTCCTTGGTGGTCTCCCATTCAAATACCAACCATGGCTGACCCTGCTTAGCTTCGAAGCGCTGATGAGCTCAGGCTAGTCTGGCCTATGCATGGTAGCATTCAGGTAAGTTCAGCCTTTTTTTCTAAAAATCAGCAGAAATGACAACCCTCGCACTTCTCTAGGCAGCCCATTCCAAAGCACCTGGACTGCCATTGGGGGGGAAAAAACCAGCCCTAAGTATTGAGCTGAAACTATAATAACCTCCCTTGGCATTGGGCCTGTAAGCCACTCCTGTTGTGCAGGGAGCACAGTGGTCTCAAGGGCTCACACTGGAAGAGATAGTCCAGCAAGGAAGTAGTTGCCAGGCCATTAAGAACATTAACCTGCACTTTGAATTGCACTCAGAAACCACCTGGCAGTCAATGTAGATGTTTCGGGATCTCAGTAATATGGCTGAGTCTACTGTCTCCCATCCGCGATCAGGGAGCAGCGTTGAAGACAGGCTGTGGCTCAGTGGGGAACTGGGCGGATGTGAACAAGATGCAACTTGATGAGGATAAGTGCTGAGTTCTACACCTGGCCCTGGGTGACAAAAATGAGGAACGTGCATACTGGATGGGGGATATACTTCTGGGTAGCAGTGTGTGTGAACAAGATCTTGGGGTATGGGTGGACTAAAAGTTAAATATGAGCAGTCAGTGTGATGTGGTGACAAAAAAGGCTAATGCGCTCTTGGGGTGTACAACAGAGGCATAACATCAGATCAGAAGATGTCATAGTCCTGCTGTACACTGCATCGGTCAGGCTGCACCTGAAGTATTGTGTGCAGTTCTGGAGGCCTCACTTCAAAAGGGATGTGGACAGAATAGAGCAGGTGTAGAGGAGAGTGATGAGGATGATCGGGGGCCTGGAGACCAAGCTCTATGAGGAAAGGCTGAGGGACTTCGGAATGTTCAGTTTGGAGAAGAGGAGGTTGAAGGGGGGACATGATTGCTCTCTTTAAGTGTGTGAAGGGCTGTCACTTAGAGGAGGGCAGGGTGCTGTTCCTGTTGGCAGCAGAGGATAGGACTCGCAATAATTGGTTTCAATTAAGGGCTGGATATGAGGGGAAACTGTTGTACAGTAAGAGTTGTGCAACAGTGGAATGAGCTGCCTAGGGGGGTGGTGAGCTCCCCCTTGCTGGCAGTCTTCAAGCAGCGGCTGGACAGACACTTGGTCAGGGATGCTCTAGGCTGATTCTGCATTGAATAGGGGGTGGACTAGATGGCCTCTGTGGACCCTTCCAACTCTGTGACTCTATGATTCTATGATGTCTAGAGTGGCAGTAAGCAAGCCAAAAAACCACATGAGTTTTTGAAAGGCCGCCTTCAGAATATTAATTTTATTACCAGGCAGAACAAATATTGCTGTATTTAGGTCAGATCCGAGTATCACAAGTGCTTCAAAAAGCACCAACTGAATCCACTGTGGATGCCACTTACAGGTTTTTTTTCAGATGCCGTTTGTTCTCCCTTCAGAGCCCCAGCGGTAAGAACTCTCGCTTCTCTCTGAAGCACATCTGAGCATTTTAAGGTAAGGGGCAAGCAGGTGAACTGGAAAGTGAGGCTAGGCTGAATGACATTTGGGAGGGAGGAAGAAGAGCTAGAGACTGGGGGTGGGGTCTCAGGAGGCTGAATGAGATGGGGGGGGGAAGGGAAGCAGTGCCCAAGCTTGACAATAATCGGATCCACAATAATGAGTTTAAATTACAGGTGGAAAGGTACCAGCTGGATAGTAGGAAAAATAGTTTTACAGTAAGGGTTGTGCAACAGTGGGATCAGCTGCCTAGGGAGGTGGTGAGCTCCCCCTCACTGGCAGTCTTTAAGCAGCGGCTGGACAGACACTTGGTCAGGGATGCTCTAGGCTGATCCTGCACTGAGCAGGGGGGTGGACTAGATGGCCTATATGGCCCCTTCCAACTCTGTGATTCCAGGATTCTATTAATCCAGCTTCATGTCCGTCATGAACAAACATTGGTTTGTTATTGGCATCTGAACAGAGCCTTGTAAAGTGGGGGTAAAGATGGCCTGTCATAGAGAACCAGCATGGGGTAGTGGTTAAGAGCTGCAGACTCTAATCTGGAGAGCTGGTGCTGATTCCCCACTCCTCCACATGAAGCCTGCTGGGTGACCTTGGGCCAGTCACAGTTCTCTCAGAACTCTCTCAGCCCCACCTACCTCAGAAGGGGCCTGTTGTGGGGAGAGGAAGGGAAAAGTGATTGTAAGATGCTACGAGACTCCTGAGAGTAGAGAAAAGCAGAGTATAAAAACCAACAAACAAAACCCCCAGTGATGATTGTCAAGTACTTTGCACCCCAAAAAGTGTCACCTACATTAGAACAGAACTGCTTTAGTACACTTTAACATCTGTTAATCCGGAAGGCAACAGAAATGGTTAGGCATTACTCAAGACTAGAGAAGAGATAGATTAGATCAGTCCCTAAACATCAGTGGATGGATGCAGAGGGAAATGTATTCACAATTTAAAAAGGAAACAGCTATATTGGAAAAGCCTGGTTTGTGTCAGGCTACCAATTGTCAAGCAGAATTGTGTATATTTAAAAGATTTGTACAGAAGTCCCTAATGATGGGCCATTTGTGGCCTCAAACATGTTGGATCTACTATGTTTTTGAATATATCTGTGTTCCTTTTTTAAAAAAAAAATTGAATAAATGTGTCCACCTGCCTCTCCTTCCACGGTATTGCTCGTCAATCAGAGCTTCCTTTCTACGAAGCAGACAGATTTTGGGTCAGCAGCAAAAAGTCCTAGTGATATCAATGGGGTATACTTCCTGCTAAGATGCACAGGAGAGCAACTCAGGTTTGACACCATTGCTAACCTGCACCTCAGGATCCCTTGACCTGCCCCATCACACAGCCTGAGGCTGTCAGAGCTCCCCCCATCCATTGATTTCCAGGGATGCCAGGCACCGCCTGGGTTGCCAGGTGCCCCTGCCACTCCTGCCGCGCAGCCCTGCCAGATCTGTGCAGCTGCTTCTTGTCTCTGGCACCACGCTGAGGTCCTCCGAACACACGCAGGGCCCCTTTAGACGCTCTAAATTAGCAAAATGCACCTTCCGCCACGGGGATTGGTGTCTCGTCGCAGAGAACCTCCCCGGTCTTAATTTGCTGGAATCCGGCTCCTATTGTTTGCGCCTGACTCATAACAACTCGGTTCCCTCCTATTAATTTTTTTTTTGCCAAGCAGCAGGATGAGAAAAGCCCTTGAGAGGGAGAGAGATGCGCTTCTCATTGCCAAGGGGACTCTGAGGAGGTGGCAGCGAAGGGGTGGGGAACGCAGAGGCAGCCAAGAGATTCCCCGCGCCAGAGCAGCCTGGCGAGATGCTGAAGGACAAGCGGCATCCGCCGCCTGTGGAGACTCGTGCAGCAGGGAAGGAGATCGGCTCTCTCGCCTGGAGGGCTTCCCAGGCCCCGTCTTACGTCAAAGCCTCTCTGAGATAGCTGTGGGCTATCGCTGCTGCTGCTGCTGCTGCTGGGGCATGGGGAAGAATGTTCGATTTGGACATGGAAAAGGCAGAAATCCCTGCCCTACTTACTTATTTACTGAGAGCGTTTTCTACGCCGGCTCTCCAGAGAGACCCGCGCAAGGTGGCCCGCAAAGTGAAAATAGGATAAAATCATAAAACAGTATAAAATCATCACCGCTGGCAAACTTTAACACCCCAGCGTAAAACATTTAGCAGCCCAATCTCCTGGAAAGAGTCCTCAAGCTGGAAGCGGATCATAAGAACAATTGCAAAAGATCAAAGCCCTTATGTGAAAGCTTGGATCAAAAGATCACCAGGCGAGCCTCAGCGGACAGGACATTCCAAGGCCAGGTGCCACCACTGAAAAAGTCCTGTTTCTCGTATCCAATCGTTGTTGTTTTAAAAAGGGGCTGGTGCATACCTGCCAAGTGAGTAGGGCTGCGAAGCCCCCCGTGGGGGTGGGGTTGCTCAGAGCTTCAGTGGATGGAAAATAAACCAAAAAAAAAAGGCCATTGGCAGAAGTGACATCAGTCCTCTCTAGGAATTGCCGGAAACTGCTGGAAGTGACATCATGCCCCGTGTCCCCAGCCCCCTCTCCCACTGGTTGCCATGCCGTGCCTAGCAACCTTAGAGGTACATCTGGTCACACTCACAGCTGCCAGTGGGCTCGTCCTTACCCCAGTCCCTCTGCAGCCCAAGATGCCTCCCCTCCCCGGCTGCTCTCCCGAGGCCAGGGTTAGCTAGGGGCTGGGCCGATTGCTCAGGCACATCTTGGCCTATCCTTTCCCGGGCCTGTCATCCCTGAGTCATGCTCACTGCTGATGTCAGTGGATGCAACAGAGATGCTGCATCTGCTGCCAGAGGTGGCTGAAGGCCTCCAGCCTACCTACCGCTTTCTCTGTTGCCGGCTGTGGCTGGGCCAGGTTGGGTCAATGGGGGTCCGTCCCTGGCGGCCTCTGGAGCGCAGTACCGACCTCCTTGTCCCTCTGCCAAGCAAACAGGTGCTGATACACTGCGCCGATGTCACATAGATGTCTCTGCTGGCTACCATGTGCCTCACCTCTGCAGCTGTTCTTATGTGTGCATAATGCATTTGCAAGAATGAACATTGCTTGGCAAAGAAGACTTCACTGTAGCGACACAGATGGTTTGGCAAAAAGAGGTTAAAATATTGTGAGATTACAGATCGTGTATTGCAAAGAAAAACAAGAATGTCAGAATATCACCGGAATGCCTAATTTCCAGTTGCACAGCTGACTTCCATGCATGTTTGTCAAAAATGGACATTGGCATGTGGTACCGATAGGATTGGCACAGTTGCTCCAAATTTCATGTAAAAAAGATAATTCGGACTGCTGGTGTTGTGCAGATACCCCTTCCTGGTTCCAAATAAGGTGCTGTTAAATGTCACCTTGCTTATTTAATGAAACTGAAGCTCAAATACTTCGGCCACCCAATGAGAAGGGAGCCCTCCCTGGAGAAGACCCTGATGCTGGGAAAGATGGAAGGTCAAAGAAGACGGGGACGGCAAAGGGTGAGATGGTTAGACAGTGTCATAGATGCAACGAACACGAAACTGAGCCAACTTCAGAGGATGGCGGAAGACAGGAGGGCCTGGCAGGAGCTGGTCCATGGGGTCGCGAAGAGTCGGACTCGACTGTGCGACTGAACAACAAAAACAACAAAATTGCAGTGGAAAGATTCCACGTGGTTGTTCTCTCTCTCAAGCGATATCGGTCCTGAGGATTACTCTGTTAGTCGTTTCCTGTTGCTCCCCAAACCTCAGCTGTGCAGTTATCCCTTTGTTTATGTAGAGGCAGCTGTCTCTGCATGTCACAGGAGTGGCCTGATGCCTTCTGGCTGAGGGCTGCCGAGAGTGATGCATCGAAACACGAAAGGGGTAAGGAGGTGTCCCACCATGAATTGGAGCCCTGCTGCAGCTCAGCTGCCTTAGCCCTGTCCTTGCTGTTTCCTCCTCTGACTAGAAGAAGAAGAGAAGAAGAGATTGGATTTATACCCCACTCTTCACTCAGAGTCTCAGCACGGCTTACAATCTCCTTTCCCTCCCCCTCCCCGCAGCAGACACCCTGTGAGGTAGGTGGGGCTGAGAGAGCTCTGAGACAACTGTTCTTGAGAGAACAGCTCTGAGAGAACTGTGGCTGGCCCAAGGTCACCCAGCTGGCTTCATGTGAAGAGGTGGGGAATCGAACCCGGTTTTCCAGATTAGAGTCCGCCTCTCTTAACCACTACACCAACCACTACATCAAACTGATTAGTAGTAAGGGGATGTGAAAGACCTTGATCTGAGATGCTGGAGAACCGCTACCCATCAGGGTGGACAGTATTGACTCAGTATAATGCAGCTTCATGTGTTCAACATCTTGGGTTCTTGTCTGAGTGCAAAACCCTGATTTTCTCTCTTCTCTCTCTCAATTTTTTTTATTAGACCACAGTCCAGATCATTTATCCAAGTAAGCTTGTTAACCATTTAGTGTGGTACAACCCTATTACCTGAGCAGGAAAAGCCCTCTTGGATAGCTTGGTTTTGCATAGTTTGCAGAAGGCCAGGAGCTAGCGGGAAATGCCCATACTTGTTCACTCAGTGGAAGAGCACCTGCTTTGCAAGCAGAAGGTCTCAGGTTCAATCCCCAGCATCTCCAGTTAAAAGGATCAGGTTGTGAGCAATGAAAGACCCTCTCCCCAAGTCCCATGAGAGCTGCTGCCTGTCAGAGTAGACAATACTGACCTTGGTAGACCAAGGGTCTGACTCAGTAGAGGGCAGCTTCATGAGTTCATGTACAAAGCATGAGCCTTAGAGCGGGATATACTTAACCAGATGAGATGCTGCTGTGAGACCGATAAGTGGATCTTCCAAGTGTTTTTTTTAAAGGCAAATAGCCAGGTAGCGGCCCTGATTCAAATCAGAACCATGGTGCAGGGTGAGAAGAAGATGTCTTACCCCTGCATGGTTTCCCCAATTGAAACTGGCCTCTTGTGATGTGTTTTTTCCCCTGGAAGGGGAAGAAGAGAGGCAGACACTCCCCCCCCCTCCGTGCCAGGGCTAATAACACAGGTGGGGGTTGGTGGCCTTGGTTTTGATTGGTAAAATTCCCCTCCCCAATGCTCCCTCTAAGCTGTGGAGTCTTGTGAGCAAAAATTCTAGTTTGTGAGCTGCTGGCATTAAAGTTGTGAGTGAGCCGTTTGGCTACTGCATAAATTAGGTTGCTCTGGAGCCATCCTTCCTGAGCGAAGAAAAAATGTGTGAGCTGGAGGCTAAAAAACTGTGAGCTAGCTCACACTAACTCAGTTTGGAGGGAACATTGCTCCCCCCCCCCAATCTGAACAGGGGACTCTCAACAGCTGTGGTTTGTTTTGAAGAAGTGGGTGAAAGATCTGATCGTATTTGGCCCCCACATCCAGAGAGGGAATTCAAAGCTGCCCACTTGGGCAGGAGCTAGATGTTTGTAGGGGGGGTGAGCAGGTACACCAGCCCTGCCTAGCCTCCAGAAAGAGCAGGCTGTTTGCTCAGTTCCACAATCCTACTGCTGATAGTCCGAATTCCAGGAAGCAAAGAGGAAGGAGTGGTTTAGGTACTGAGGCTTGGCTTGGAAGGCTGTCCCAGTATCCGTGGGCCCCAGGCAGCTGCCTAACTGAAAAGTACTGGGTTCGACAAATGGAGAACTCGGACTATGACATGCGCTCAGACGCATTTATTGTACTTCACAACAAGACGAGGAAAAAAGGCCCTGCAAGGCCAACTATATATGCTCCCCATTGGAGGGTTTCAATTTCCCACCAAGGGTGCTATTGGTAGACTCTAGGTGGACTAGGTGGAAGGAGCTCCCGGAAGAGATCCGGGCCCTGTGGGACCTTTCTCAGTTCCGCAGGGCCTGTAAGACGGAGCTCTTCCGCCAGGCTTTTGAGTAGGAGCCGCCGCCACTTCAATTCCACCACCGATATGTTTGCAGCATCGCACCACTACCACTAATATGTGGTTCCATCTGGGTGCGAGGTGACCCTGGAAGGAGAGGATGCTGACAAGTTGTGGGATCAATACCATTTGAGGAAGTTCTACCCCATCTTGCACTGACACTTTGTTGTTGTACTGTATTGTTTTATGGTTTTAGACTGTTTTATCTGTTTTAATTCTGGCACTTGTGCCTCGTTGTTAGCCGCCCTGAGCCTTCGGGGAGGGCGGGATATAAATCCAAAAATAAATAAATAAATAAAGTAGGATCCTAGGTCCCCTTTGTGTTTGGGGACCTAGCTCCTGCTTAGCCGCGGACCCCTGGTGGCGGTCCGCATACATAACACTGACTCTTCCTCTGGTGCTGCCCCTGATGTCTGGAGACCGGAGGAGAGAGGAGGGAGAAGTACCTGGCAGGGAAGCTGGCTGCATGCATGCCGTTGCCATGGAGAGCGGGATTAAGAGGCATCTTGCCTGAAGAGGCTGTTGTGTCTTGCCAGTGACCCAAACTCTGCCTCTCGCTACTCCCCCTGGGAATCATTCAGGATGGCCAGATCACATTTTGCAGGATTGGGGTAGCGGGCAGGGAAGAGGAAAAAACCCCCCCCCCAAATGCTAGGTTCGGCTCTTTCTAGTCCTGGACGTAGATTTGCTGTTTGTTCCCCTCATCAGTGGACAGCACATGTCACGTGCATCAATCTATGCACATGAGCATTCAAACCCACCCGTCTTCCAAACAACAGGGCAAATCTACCCTTTCCAGAAGCGTATGCTGAGGTCCCATGAATTAAATCCTCTCTATTGCCGGTTCTCGGATTAGGAGCAAGCTGCAGACACCCTCCCACAGCCCTGCTTGCTGCATTCCCAGTCCTGACCTACAGCTGCGGACAAAGGGGGCCCTGGGGTACATGACCTGCTTCCATCCAAATGAGAACACCAGCCAGGGAAGCTCAGCCCTGTCTCAGCTGGACCAACCTCCCTGTTCCTTCCACTCCCTTCCCCTTGGCTTGTTGGTTTATCAGGCTGAGGACAAAGCCCATCTCTGTCCATTGAGGGGAACTGCTTTGGGAGACAAAGGCCTAAAAAGCAGATGCAAATGTAATTAATACATAATAATACAGGTGTTTACAGGAAAGAGGCTTCCTCAGGAGGTGGTGGGCTCTCCTTCTTTGGAGGTTTTCAAACAGAGGCTAGATGTCCATCTGACAGCAATGCTGACTCTGTGAACTTGGGCAGATCGGGAGAGGGAGGGCAGGAAGGGTTGCCTCAGTGCTTAGTTCTTCTGGCCCTTTCTTACACGCCCAGGGAAGTGCTGATTGCCACTTTGGGGTCAGGAAGCAATCCTGGAGGGTTTTTGTCATCTTCTGGGTGTGGAACAGCAGTCACTACGGGTGTGGAGGGGGAAGTATTTGTGAATTTCCTGCATAGTGCACGGGGTTGGACTAGATGACCCTGGAGGTACCTTCCAGTTCTATGATTCTATGATTCTACTGCTACAACCAAATGGGCTTTGGTGTGCCAGTTATCCTGCCTGTGTCAA
>NW_015159716.1:129132-129319 GCF_001447785.1 Gekko japonicus
AAGGATAGTAACATGAAACCGCCATGCACAAAGGGCATTGTATGTTGAGTACTAGGTGCTGGAGGACAAACAACTGGAAAATCCCATCTCCTGATGTCCTGCAGTTGAACTGCTCAGAGATGTTTTGTGAACTGGCCATTAGTGAACTAGACAAACATTTTGGTTTGTGATTCACCCAGTGTTGCAT
>NW_015159716.1:129397-129538 GCF_001447785.1 Gekko japonicus
TTTGCTTCACGGGATGTTACTTGATTGAGGAGTTTTTTGATTGATGTTGTTTGATTGAGGACTTACAGCAACCCTGTAAGGTTTTCAAGGCAACAGACAAACAGAGGGGGTTTGTCGTTGCCTGCATAGTGACCTTGGACT
>NW_015159716.1:129597-130001 GCF_001447785.1 Gekko japonicus
TTCAGGACTGAAAGGGAGCTTTGGCTCTCAAAGGCCACCCCCCAAATCTTGTTGGTCTTTAGGGTGCTACTGGACTTGGAAGCTAGCTATTTACCAGGTGTTATTAACCTTCCTTTCAACTGCCCGTTTCTATACAGGAAGCCCCTGTTAAAGGAACAGGAATGTCATTTGGCTCTCAAAGGCCACCCCGCAAATCTTGTTGGTCTTTAGGGTGCTACTGGACTTGGAAGCTAGCTATTTACCAGGTGTTATTAACCTTCCTTTCAACTGCCCGTTTCTATACAGGAAGCCCCTGTTAAAGGAACAGGAATGTCCGGGGCTCTTTTTGTAGAAAAAGCCCAGCAGGAACTCATTAGCATAATAGGCCACACCCAACAGCAGGAACTCATTAGCATATTGGGCCA
>NW_015159716.1:130062-136466 GCF_001447785.1 Gekko japonicus
AGGCTAAAAAAATGTGAGCTAGCTCACACTAACTCAGCTTAGAGGGAACACTGGGGGGGGTAAATGAGCTTTCAGGAGTGAAAGGGAGCTTTGGCTCTCGAAAGCCACCCCCCAAATCTTGTTGGTCTTTAGGGTGCTACTGGACTTGGAATCTAGCTCTTTACCAGGTGTTATTCACCTTCCTTTCAACTGCCCGTTTCTATACATGAAGCCCCTGTTAAAGGAACAGGACTGTCAGAGGGCCTCCAGGTTGTTGGTGACCCTTATGTGTAAATGTGACAAATAGGGTTACCAGCTCTGGGTTGGGAAATACCTGGAGATTTGGGGGGGGGTGGAGCCTACGGAGAGCGGGGTTTTGAGAGGGGAGGGACTCCCGCAGGGCGTAATGCCACAGAGTCCACCCTCCAAAGCAGCCATTATCTCCAGGGGAACTGATCTTCTGGGGATCAATTAAAATAATGGGTGATCTGCAGGTACCACCTGGAGGTTGGCAACCCTAGCCACAAATGTGTTTTCAGAAGGTAGTCAGGGAGCAAGCTCACGTGTCACGGAGGTGCCCTGCTTAGTCAAGGAGTGGAGAGTAGCTGCCATTTCCCTTTGAGTTTAAACTCCAGGGCAAACCTGTCCGTACCTCTGAGTGCAAAACAGCCCAGTTTGAGGGGCAGCCTGTTGTGGGATAAATTCCCCTGTGAGGGGGTGTGGGGGGGGGAGAGATAGTTGTGGATTTCCTGCCTTATGCAGGGTGTCAGCCTAGATGACCTTGGAGGTCCCTTCCAATGCTATGATTCTATGAAAGCATATCGGGAACTTGCAGTGTCTTTTGTGTACTGCACTATTGATTTACAACTCTGCAGGCACTCAGACAGGCAGTACAAAGGAAGCATCAACACACACAGACACCAATGACAACAGCGGGCCTAAGACTGCTTCCTGCCAGCCAGCTGCAAACACTCAGACACCTTTCTCTGGCCAAATTCGATGTTTCCTGCAGGTCTCTTGGCCGTCAGCCTCCCAGAGTGCTCATTTCAGCGCCCCCCCCCCCCGGTGTAGATGTGCCCAGTGTCTCTAGCTGACTTTGATAAGCAAGGCTGGCATCAGCAAACCCTGAGGTAGAGCAACTGCCGGGGCCCAAAGCTTCTGCCAGGGCCCAGTGCTGCCAATGCTCCCACCCCCCATGCATCTCCCCTGATGCCCTCGTGCCCACTTGTGTGACTGCTCCATCACCCACACTCCCAACTGCACTGATTGCCAGAGCTGCCAGAGAAGGGAGTATGGGTGGTGCCCAGCTGAAGAGCTCCTGGTGCCCACATGGCTCTCCTTCTCCAGCACCCTTGGCGTAAAGAGTCTGCAGCTGTGACCAGTGTTCCCTCTAAGCTGAGTTAGTGTGAGCTGGCTCACAGTTTTTTAGCCTCCGGCTCACACGTTTTTGTCTTTGCTCAGGAAGGAGGGCTCCAGAGCAAACTAATTTACGCAGTAGCCAAATCACTCGCTCACAACTTTAATCCCAGTAACTCACAAAGTAGAATTTTTGCTCATAAGAGTCCACAGCTTAGAGGGAGCATTGGCTGTGACTAGTGGTGGTAGAAGACTTTGCAAATGAGCAGGGGAAGGACACGCAGGGAGGTGAGGGGGACATGCGGGTGGGTTGGTGGGTAGGAAGGAGGGCTGATTGTGGGCATAAAGGGATGCAGGCCCCCCCTTAAAATCTGGAACTGGGCTCATTTATAGCCCCTTCATTTCACGGTTGGTGGCCAAGCTGGATATTGTGGCTGCCAACATCAAGTGATGTTCTTTGTGGTAAATGACTGTGCATGTTTTGATCCGTGGGCGAGGGGAAAAGGGCAACCCCCGTGACCAAGGGGTGGTTAATGCACCTTGCTGATCTGGAAAGGGGTAAAGAGCTTTCTGGTTCAGCAAAAAGATGATGATCAGTGCAGTCCTAAGCAGAGTTACATCTTTCAAAACCCATTGATTCAACAGAGTTTGAAAGAAGAAGAGATTGGATTTATACCCCGCCCTTCACTACCCAAAGGAGTCTCAGAGCGGCTTACAAACTCCTTTCCCTTCCCCTCCCCACAACAGACACCCTGTGAGGTAGGTGGGGCTGAGAGAGCTCTTGACAGAAACTGCTCTTTTTCAAGGACAGCTCTTATCAGAACTATGGCTTGCCCAAGGTCATCCAGCAGGTGCAAGTGGAGGAGTGGGGAATCAAACTCGGTTCTCCCAGATTAGAGTCCACGCACGTAACCACTACACCAACCTGGCTCAGGTAAAACTGTGCTCAGGACAGCATAGAAAGACTCCTGAATGCGGAGAGCTCATTATGCAGCTGACACAAGGGAGTAATTGACTGTTATGTTTCCTGATGCTTTGAGGCTGGTGTCTTTATATGCCATTATATTTGCCTGATTTCATTGGACTTAGAAGGACATAACTCTTTTTCAGAGTACCCTGACAAAGAGGAAATGGTGGAGGTTTGATAGAATAATGCATGGGACAGAGAAAGGAGATAGAGAGACCTTTTCCCCCTGCTCCCCAGATACTAGAACTTGTAGTTGATTGGAAGACACGAGACAGTACTCCTTCATGTGAAATTAACTTGTGGAACAAACTACCATGACTTACGGTGTTTACTGCTTGTTTTCAACAAATTCATGGAAGGTAGGTATATCAGTAGCTATTAGCAATGATGGCTGCATGGAACCTCCATGTTCAGGAGAGGATATTTCTGAATACCAGTTACCAGGGGGGAGGGAAACAATAGGGAGAGGCTTTGGTAGCTGTGCCCTGCTTGTGAGCCTTCTGAGACACGTGGTTAGCCATTGTGTGTGGTTGTCAATCCCCAGGTGGGGCTTGGAGTTCTCCCAGAATTACAACTGGTCTCCAGACCGCAGGGATCAGTTCTCCTAGAGGAAACGGCAGCTTCCGAGGGCGAGCTCTATAAGTAGGGTTCCCAGGTCTCCCACTGTGCCTGGCAACTGGTGGGAGTTTTGGAGGCAGGGACATAGGAGGACCATGTCAACATCTGCACCATAATGTCACTTCCAGGAAAACCTGGAAGTAACATCAGGTAGCTCTAGGAATCGCTGGAAATTCTAGGCAATTCCTAGAACTACAGAACATCACTTCCAGGCTTTCCCCAGTAGTAATTCCATAGTGTTGATGTCGTCAACATGGGGGAATGTGGGTTACTGGTGGGAGACCTCTCATCATAGTGGAAGGCCTGGCAGCCCTATGCTGTAGTGAGAGACTTTGCACTGGCAACCCTGGTTGCCTGCCATCACTTCAAGTGGCGGTGGGAGAAAAAAAGCACTGTAGTTGCATGTTGTGTGACATCACTCCCAAGGAAAACTAGAAGTGAAATCAAGTCACTCTTAAGAATGGCTGGAAACTCTATGGTTACCATAGAGTCTCCAATAATTCCTAGAGCAATGTGACAGAGTCTTTTTTGACTAAAATGTAGGATAAAAATACAAGGAAGAAAATTCTGAACTAGGGATGACTGGAAGAGGATTCAGGTGGATTCAAATGGTTTCTGTGATTTGACACCTAGAGGCATTTTCTATAGGGATCCTGATGCCGTTGAGGATTCCTTAGGATATCAGATGGGAAGGGATCAGAATCTGTCTAGTACAGGGGTCCCCATTGTTGTGCCTGTGACCATGATGGTGCCTGCCAACACCTTTCCTGGTGCCCATCAAGTGTTTTTAGAAAGCAGGCGGGCCCACAGGCTGGCCATTGGAGATTAGATTGGCTGTGTAGGTTTTTTAAAATGTTGTTTTGGCAGCAGCTGCTGCCACAGCATAAGATTGCCCGGTCTCTCCCCTGAGCACTGGCAGGGGATGGAAGGGTAGGGTTGCCAGAATCAGGTTGAGAAAGCCCTGGAGACTTGGTGATGGAGCCTGGGGAGGAGAGAGACCTCAGTGGGGGACAAGGCCAGAGAGTCCACCCTCCAAGGCATCCATTTTCTTTAGGCGAACTGCTGCTCTGGAGATGAGCTCTCATCCCAGGGGATCCCCAGGTCCCACCTGGAGACTGGCATCCCTACCTGCAGCACAAGAGCCCTCACTGTGTGACTAAAGCTAAGCTGTGGCAGCCATTTTGTGCAGCCGCCGCACTGTGTCAGAAGTCCAGAGGTGCCCGCAGGCTCAAAAAGGTTGATCAAGCACATTGTTGATCAAGTACCGCTGATCTAGTACATTGTTTATCCTGCCCTTCCTCCATGAATTCACCATACATGGTGGTACATGATTGAGGTTTATAAGATTATGCATGGGAAAGAGCAGGTAGAGAAAGAGGTACTTTTCTCCCTTTCTCACAATACAAGAACTCGTGGGCACTCCATGAAACTGCTGAGTGGTCGGGTTAGAACGGATAAGAGGAAGTACTTCTTCACCCAAAGAGTGATTAACACATGGAATTCACTGCCACAGGAAGTGGTGGCGGCTACAAGCATGGACGGCTTCAAGAGGGAACTGGATAAGCATATGGAGCAGAGGTCCATCAGTGGCTATTAGCCACAAGGTATAGATAGGGACTCTGGGGCAAGTGATGCTCTGTCATCTTGGTGCTTGGGGGGGTCAACAGTGGGAGGGCTTCTAATGTCCTGGCCCCACTGGTGGACCTCCTGATGGCACCTGGTATTTCTGGCCACTGTGTGACACAGAGTGTTGGACGGGATGAGACTGTGGCCTGATCCAACGTTGGCGTCTCTTACGTTCTTATGTTCTTCCTCTTCCTCCTCCTCCTCAGCAACCCAGTCAGATAGGTTAGGCTGAGACAGACTGACTGGCCCAAAGTCACCCAGCCAGCCACCATGGCAGAGTGGGGGTTTGAACCTGGGTTTCCCAGATCCTAGCCTGCACTGCATTGGCTCTCAAATATCATTTAGCAGACAATATCATTAGAATATCATTTGGCTCGGCCTGCTGCCCAGAGTCAGAATCTTCCATGCAGCACACCCCTCCTTCATCCCTTTATGGCACAGAAGCACGTGATTCCCACCTCAAATGTAGGATGCCACAAGTAGAGACCATGAGCAGATTAGATGTTTGACTCAAAGACAAGCTTGTTGAAACGCCCTGACATGTTGCAAGCCTCTCCTCCAGGGCAATGCTCCCTCTAAGCTGAGGAGTCTCGTGAGCATTCTACTTTGTGAGCTACTGGCATTAAAGTTTTGAGCCAGCGATTTGGCTACTGCATAAATTAGTTTGCTCTGGAGCCATCTTTCTTGAGCTGAGACAAAAATCTGTAAGCTAGCTCAGCTTAGAGGGAACACTGCTCCAGGGGTCCCCTAATTCCACTCTGAGCGAATAGAATAGTACTAATATATTTAGCATTCATGTAGCACATTTCAGGCTTTCAAAGCACATCACACATACTGTTTTCACAAATTCCGGAATGGAATCTGTTACTGGAAGAAACAACAGAGTCTGGTAGTCCACCGTAAGATTAGTCCACACGTCCATTGGTCCAGCCCTTTTGGTTCAGACTAGCTTGATCTTACTTCATGGGTTGGCCATGAGTCAGTTGCGACTCAATGGCACTTTCCCCCCTTTACCATTAATGCACATTATGTTTCCTCCAGCTGCCAACCAGATGTGTCTGGGGAACCTTCAGCCTCAACAACCGGTATCCATGCCTCTGAGCATGGAGGTTCCATGGAGTCACTGTGGCTAACTCCATGAGTTTGCCGGATCCTGTAAGTCACCGATTTCCAACATGATGCCCATGGACACCATGGTACACTGCCCACCAATGCATCTCTTGATGCCTATTTCTGCCTTTCCCAAATCAAAGAGCCAGTCCTGGCTTTCCTCCATTTAAGTAGAGCAGGAGGAGGTGCTTCAGAACAGCCAGGAGGCTTCATCCTTGGAGATAGAAGCAGCACCCATTCGGAAACTGTTGCTTCCTGCTCCATCATGACTTGGAGCCTTCCAACATTTCAATCAGATGTGTCTGGGGGACCTTCAGCCTCAACAACCAGTATCCATGCCTCTGAGCATGGAGGTTCTATGGAGTCACTGTGGCTAATAGCCATCGATGGACTCCATGAATTTGCCGAATCCTGTATGTCACCGATTTCCAACATGGTGCCCATGGACACCATGGTACACTGCCTACCAATGCATTTCTTGATGCCTATTTCTGCCTTTCCCAGATCAAAGAGCCAGTCCTGGCTTTCCTCCATTTAAGTAGAGCAGGAGGAGGTGCTTCAGAACAGCCAGGAGGCTTCATCCTTGGAGATAGAAGCAGCACCCATTCGGAAACAGTTGCTTCCTGCTCCATCATGACTTGGAGCCTTCCAACATTTTGTGTCTGGCCACATCCGTGGTCCAGCTTGGCAGTCTTTTTACGGTGGCACCCCATTACTTGTTTTCAAAATCCAGCATGCCCTCCGATTC